>NW_010296459.1:24105-29724 GCF_000700745.2 Antrostomus carolinensis | reverse complement strand
GAAAGCCCCTCCTAGCATTAAAGCCCCCCAGGACTTCATGCCTGTGCCACAGTCTGGACCATAATCTGAGATCCTTCTCACATAATTTCTTTCCTACCAGCAGTAAATCTACTGCCAGAAGGACCCATTTAGGCCTTTAAGCTTTCTCAGCCTTGTCTTTCACTTCTGTATACAGAAAATAGTAAAAAACTCAATTAAGACTATTACGTTTTCTCTCCTTCCCGATTTGCTTCATTTAAAAGTAAGAAACAGTCCAAGGTTGACCAACTGGAAACTTGCAGCACGGCAGCTTCCACCACTTTCCTGCCTCCAGGAACACAGAGGAATAAACTCAAACCTCCCTCCCTCTTGATCTTCAGCTTCTGGCTTCACATGACGTGCACTGTGCAGGAAACCTACTTTCTGTTATGTGCACCCATACCTCTAATTAAACAGAAGATCATTTCAACCTTTGGCTGATTCCTTCTACTCAAAGTCTACATAGTAGCATTACTATTGGGCTGTTCAGTCTGATCTGCAGTTTGACACACTACCAAGGACAAGAGGATCACATGGGCAACACGTGAGGCTCCACAACGCTGGTCCTGTTTGGCCCTCAGATCATCCCCAGACAACTAGTGTCTCAGTGGTGTTGGTTGATGTACAACAGAGGGTGTTCAGACATTACAGAATAGAAACTGGAGTTATGACCAAAGTGAAGGATTGCCTGGAGAAAAGGTCTAGAAAGCATCCAGTGAGGCTGTTAGCACCTAGAAGCTATTTAGAATTAGAAATAAATACTAGAAGGGTGTCCAGCAGCCCACATACACGTGCACTGTGCTCTCCTCAGCCACATGTAACAGTCCTGGATCCACTCTGCAACCATAGGTAACTGCTCTTTGGCTGATGTTTTCCAGTCACCATGGGTACCAGCACCCAGAATCAGGCTGTGGCAGAGGCTCAATCACATCAGTAGCAATAAGCATAAGAAAGGTGTTATATGAAGCAAAGAACCTGTGGAAAGAGAATAAAAATCCCTATAAAGAAAAAAAAAATACAGGGGAACACAAGACCAAGGAGAAAAGCAGAAAGCCACAAGATCACAAGCAATTATGGGTGACTTTCTTGGCAATCACAACCTGCAAATCAAGTCCACCTCCTGCCCCAGTGGCTGATTGCCAGGAACAAGTTAATTAACCATCACTAACAAATGCAGGTCTGGTCTAGACTTTAACAACTCTATACTAACGCTGGCTCCACCTCCTCTTGGCAGGCTGCCCTGACTGACCTCCTGTGATTGCCCACAGACCAAATCCATCCTTGGGGAAAGTCTTTTTTTTCCTTTAGCTTGCACCAGGAATTAACTTAGCCCTGAAAGCATGCCTGGCATTCTCCCCATAACCTAAAGGAAATATTAATTTATTTTTTTTTTTAACCTTCCCTCAACATCATTGATTTTTCTTGTCTTCTTCCAAACACCTTCACGCCAACGACTTACAACCAGCTCCTTTTCTCTTTCAGCTGTTTGCAAGCATTTATTTTCTTTTACATGCTGCTCATTGAACTTTTTCCAGTTCATGTGTCTTATTTTAAAACTACCATTCACAAAATAGCCTAATTCTCCAAACGGTGTTGAACTGAGTGGAATAATTACCTTACTTGTTTTAAGCCTCTGCTGGAGTCCAGAATTATACACTTGGAAAATTATGATTGTTTTATCTTCTTCTTTTTTTTTTAATATCACAAGATGTGTGCAAGACAGGTTTTTATAAAGGGCATAAAATCAGCCAAAACTGTAATTACCGCAGACAGAAAAGAATTCAGAGAAAAGATGATTTTATGATTAAGGCATTGGAGTAGAAACTCAGAAATTTAGATTCTTTTTGTGGCTCCGCCAAAGACTGTCTCTATAAGCTTTGCTGAGTGAGTTAATCTCTCTGTGCCTCAAATAAAACACTCTGGCACTTCCCTGTTTTACGATAGCTGCTGCAAAAACACATTCATTCACATTTGCGAGATGTTCAAATACACCAATAATCAGAGAAGCACGACGACTGGGATGGTTACAATCATCTGGCTGTATTTAATCATCTCTTGTCAAAAGCATATGCATCTTTAATCACGAGCACATGGGATAGAGCAGCACCGCTCTTGAGAAACAAGCACAGTACTAAAAGAAAAGGGAAAAAAAAACAAGAGCAAAAAATTCCATGTTTCTAACAGAAGATATTTTGCAAAGCAAGGCAGCAAAGGTTTAAATGTGCATCTGAAACTTAGCATCTCCCCATTCCATTTCCCCCAAAACAGGGACAGGCTCAGGTCTCTTACTAAAAAAAAAAAAAAAAAAAAAAAGATTACCAAAATGTTAATTCATATTCTACTGGAGATGTGTGAAGTCAAGAGCAATTATGGCAACTCCCAGGCTTCCATCTTGATACCAAAGAAAAGTACACAAAAGAAATGCTGTTTTTAAAATAACCTTAGAAACAGGATGCCAGAGGAGTCAGGGGAATTAGTTAGATACCTTTCCAGGACATGATGAGGACACTGAACTTTCAGAGTGAATTCCATTTAAAAACTCTGAGATTGAGCAATGACTGAAATGAGAAAGCAGAAAAGTCAAAGCCCTGCAAGCTAAAGCAACACAGCAAGTGAGGGTTATTGCAGTGGCCTTCACCCAGCGCTTTAGTGCCTTGGTGGCGGCTTTGGGCACAAACTAAGGCAGATCCAGAAGGTCTTTTATCTGACGATGCCACTGTGAACCATGTTTCCATCACATGCTTGTATAGAAACTGCTGTCACCATGCTCTGCCCATCCCAGGCACCCTTTGTCTGGAGGAAGAGGCAAACTCATGGGTGGCTTTCTTCTTCTCTATTCCTTCCCGAGCACAAAAGACTAAGAAGGCTGCTATGTCAGCTGATCCCCCCCCTTCCTTTTTCAATGCTTTAATAAATTAAGCCTAGCAACAATAGAGATGAGGGAAAGCAGGACAATGTGGTAAATGTAGCAGAAAGAAATTTGAATTGTAATGAGGAGAGCTAATCAGGAAAAGAATGGACTAAAAAAAAAGCACTAATGAGTTTCTAAATAAATTCAAAAGGTTAATATTGTTCTATCTAACAAATAAGAGGAGAATCCTAATGTGAAATTAAAGGCCTCACTCCAATGCCCTTGCGGCCGTATGTTAAAGCTGAACCACCCACCCACTCTATTTACCTGTCCAACCACCACAGCCTTCCGCTGAGTCTCAGAGATGGCTGCTGTAAACGATACCTCTTCAGACCAGCTGCATCTCTCAATCTCTTTTGTTTCTATACATCAAATACATGAGCCAAAGTCCAATTAGTCAATGGAAAAAAACTCTCTTTGACTTAAAAAGTTCGCATCAAGATTTCAGTGGCTCGTTTATCTCAGCATTAACAAATTAATAATCAAAATGCAGTTTTCAAACCATGTGTGTGTTTGTGCAGTTTTCAAGCACACTTGTATTCACTTTTAAACTAAATTAGTGTAGATTTAGACAAGACTTAAGGAAGAAATTTTTTACACTGAGAGTGGTGAAACACTCACTCAGGTTGCCCAGAGTGGTGGTAGAAGCCCCATCCCTGGAAACATTCAAGGTCAGGTTGGATGGGGCTCTGAGCAACCTGATCTGGTTGAAGATGTCCCTGCTCACTGCAGAGGGGTTCTACTAGATAGGCTTTGAAAGGTCCCTTCCCACCCAAACCATTCTGTGATTCTATGATTATCACATGGATTGCCAGGATGAGTAAAAAGCCAATGTAGGTTCTCTGAGGAAAGGGCAAGTAAAAATAAAAGTATATAAAAGTAAAAAGCTAGAAGGATTTTGTTTTAATTTATATGATGCCAGTAGCTGAAAATATAAAGCTAAGACTTTCTATGTATAATAAAAAATGAAAATATTCAGAGTCCTTTATGCATTCTATTACAAAACACGGTGAAAATTGTATTTCAGACGAAATATGATTTTTTCTTTTTAGGTGAGGGAAAACAGTCCCTTTCAAGAAAAAGAAATATCCAATTCCCAGCAAAGTAATAGGCTCACCAGCTTTTCATAAGAACAGAAGATCTGCTCAACTATTTTCTTGCTTGAAGGAAGGAAATGGTGCCATTACAATATTTTACCCTGAATATAAAAAACCTAGAATGACATCATTCTTCAGGGAAAAGTCTGGGTATATTTGTGTACATGGCTGTCCATCTGTCTTCTGAACTGCAAACAAAATCTAGAGGGAAGAGATGAGGCAGCCACACATTTATCTCCCGCCCAGTCCCACGATACCAGGAGATGAGTTTGGTGCAGTCCCAGAGCCGTGTAACCTCGTTACGAGCCAACTTTACCCATGTTAATAAATCCATCTGCACACGTTACTGGGGCAGAGTCACACACCGACACATCGGCACAGCCGGGGGATGTGCAGTGACTCAGATCCCACCAGGTCTGCATGGAGCAGGGCTGAGCGTGGCTCTGCTCCTCTGCCCCACCCCAGGTCAGCCCCAACACATGGTCCCCATGGGCAGAGCTGCAACCGTACAGTCTCGACCATCAAAGGATCCCTTTGCTCCTATCACTGACAGAAAAGGAACAAAATGAAGATGTGCACCTTTTTTCTTTCAGGTGTGGGAATTACTCTACAGCTGGAGTAACGCGCCCATGCCAGGACTAACCACCCCATGCATTATTCACGGGAACCTTTAACAATGCTGCTCAGCCACTCACCTGCAATGAATAATCTTGTATGACAGGCAGGTTAAATACTTTCGCTTTCTAATCCTCCTCCTCCTCCTTGCAGGGAAGGTGGGCATCCGTGCACTGCACTGAGGTGCATCGTGGTGAGGATGTTTAATAGAGGTTTTGGTGGAGTTTGACTCTGGAAGGCAAAGGCTGAAAGCAAAAAACCTTGGACCCAAGAGAGAGGAGGATTGGGAAATGCACAGAAACAGAGACTTGACAGTCAACACATATAAACTCTTTGCCATTAATCCTTTGAATGCCAGTGGAAGACATGTATTAACCCTCACCTCAGTTATGGAGAGCTCATCAGAGCTCCTCAGTGTTTCCAGCTCAACCCATGAGGGAATTAAGATGGAAAGCAGTGGAGCCAGTTGTGCTCCTGAGCCCAAGGTGGAATTCTCACTGGCTGAATGTTTCTGGCACTACTCTGTAAAAGCTTAAATGCAAAAGTCTTTCTGAGACAAAGGGCCCTGCAATGAAATTGCTAACTGTGAATAAACAAGATAGTTGCACAGCTCATCATAACCCTAATGATCCTCTCTAAATCATGCAGGCCCATCACTTAGATCTATTGGCCACATTAGCAGACTGCTGAGTGTGGGAAATATGGAGAGGATGATTTTGAAAGAGTTTTGCATGCTGTGCTCATTGGGAACCCCCTGAGATGGAGTCTAAAGTAGATGGTGAAATGGGAAAATTATTCACATTAATTCTTTAGCAGCCTAAAATAAATTAAAAAATAAATCATAGACTCTCAGACTGGTTTGGATTGGAAGGGACCTTAAAATCCTCCAGTTCCCACCCCCCTGCCATCAGCAGGGACACCTTCCACTAGACCAGGTTGCTCAAAGCCTCATCCAGCCTGGCCTTCAACACTTCCAGG
>NW_010296459.1:0-24085 GCF_000700745.2 Antrostomus carolinensis | reverse complement strand
ACCACCCTCACAGTGAAGAACTTCTTCTTAATATTTAATCTAAACCTACCTTCTTCCAGTTTAAAGCCATCACCCCTTGTTCTGTCACTCTCTGCCTCTATAAAAAGTCCCTCCCCACCTTCCTGGAGCCCCTTCAGGTACTGGGAGGCCGCTATAAGATCTCCCTGGAGCCTTCTCTTCTCCAGGCTGAACAGCCCCAACTCTCTCAGCCTGTCCTCACAGCAGAGCTGCTCCAGCCCTCGGATCATCCTGGTGGCCTCCTCTGGACTCGTTCTAACAGGTCCATGACTTTCTTGCATTAGGAGCTCCAGAACTGGAGACAGCACTGCAGGTGGGGCCTTATGAGGGCAGAGTAGAGGGAGAGAATCACCTCCCTCGACCTGCTGCCCACACTGGGTGCAGCTCAGGACACGGTTATTGGCCACTGGGCTGCAAGCGCTCATTGTCTGCTCGTGTTGATCTTTTCATCCACCATCACTCACAAGCCCTTCTCTTCAGAGCTGGTCTCAATCCACTCATGGCCTAATCTGTATTTGTGTTTGGGGTTGCCCCAACCCATCTGCAGGACCTTGCACTTGGCCTTGTTGAACTTCATGAGGTTTGCATAGTTCCACCTCTCAAGCCCATCAAGGTCCCTCTGGATGGTGTCCTGTCCCTCCAGCATGTCAACTGCACCACTCAGCTTGTAGGGAAGGGATGCCATCCAGAGGGACCTTGATGGGCTTGAGAGGTGGGCTTGTGCTAATCAAATGAAATAAAGTCCCGTTCAGTCCCACTTGTGTTTGCAGCGGTCATAAAAGCCTTAACAGGAAGGATTCAAAGCTGCTGCATTCTGCACCACAAACCTGCTGCTAGTTAATTGCTTCAAGGGCACAGGAACTGTAATATCCTGTAAAAAAATATAAGGTCTTCCCCCTTCACTGGCTATTGTTCAATGGCCTGACAAAAGAACAAATAAGCTGAGACAGCAGATAAACCTCACTATACACCACACTGAATGCTGAAATCCTTCCCGTTTTCCTTCACAGACATTTTCTACAGAACATCTTTTGCTTTGAGCTTCTCCTTTGCTCTGCAAACTTTTACATTGAGATACCATTACTAGTCCCCCATTTTCCAAACAGGGAAACTGAGGCAATTATTTCATCCAGAGAGGAACAGTAAATTCAGGACTAGTCCCTATGTCTAATCCAACACCAAGACTGAATTTTTCTGCTCATTTTGCAGGACCACCAGCTCCTCAAGTGACCTGCTCTATCAAAGCCTCAAGGTTTCCTGAGCTAAACAAACCCTGCCACAGCAACCCCAGGACTTGTAGCCTCTGAAGTTTTCCCTCACCCAGATGAGCCAGAGGACCTGAGGAACATGTCACAGGGCAACCCCATTCCCACAGCTGTGGATTATACAAAATTTTACTTATGGTCTTAAACACAAGAAGTAAAAAAAATGAACACTGCAGTATTCCTAGAGCACGTGTGTGTGAGAACAGTACAAAGCTCTGAGAAACTACCGAAAGTAAATGAGAGAGAATGCAAATGTTTTTCACTATAAATGCTGAAATTTGCTTTTTAATGCCAAACTTATCTAATATTAAGATATAATATTTGCTAAATGGAAATCTCTGACTCGGTTCTTGCTCCTGACACTTCACAGCCCTGTTGCTTTCAAGCTATTTTATTTCCTATTAATTTTTGGCATGATAAGTAAAACTTACCAAGGCCTACAACTGCTGGCAGCTCTAATCTGCGTTTTTCTAAGCTGCTGTTCGTTGGCCTGACGCTATTTTAATTTTATCCTCTTCTCTCTAATGCACTAAGGTATGCAAAATGAGTTCAGCTGGCACAGTGAGAGCTGCCATCAGCAGAGAGCTGTTTCATTAGTGGTTTTCCCACCAGGTTGGTGCTGGGATAAGAAGCCAGCGGTTTCAGTCAATATAGGGACCTACATCAGCTGTGGCCAGGCTGCCCTGCCTCATTTCCCAGAGCCCAGCAACTGCAAGAGAAAAACTAACACAACTCCAGCATTGTCCACAGCCTGGATGGATTCACCTCTGCAGCCCAGGCTTGGGGACAAGAGATACCAGCAGTGACCTGAGCTGGGGACAGGCTCTGGGAGCAGCTTCCTCTCCTTTGCCCTCACCCAGGGCTCAAACACATGAGTCAGTGACTGTGGCTTGGCAAGATGCTGCACATCAGCTCAGGTCTGGGGTCTGCACTTCTGTTCTGAGTCCACGGGTGGTGAAAGGAAGCGTGACTCCAGAGAGCAGGTGCTGCCAAAGCCCAGGCTCCATACACGTGCTTGCAGCTCAGCTCACTATGGTAAGGCCACCGTGTTCCCAGCCTCTTGTCAGTACTTAAAACACTGCTCCAGCAACATGCTCAGAAAATCCTCCTTTCAATCCAGTCTGAAACATCCCCTGGGCAGAGGCTTTCCTGCCCTGCTCCCCAAATGAGGACTGCTACTGGAGCGGAGGAGACACAAGGAACGCTTCTCTGTGCTCTTTACTCTTCTCACCATCAGCTGAAAGCCCTGAGCTCAGGAAAAAGCACAGCTTGGTAAAGGTCATGATCTGAATGCAGATTACTCATGGGAATGAATTTATCTGATGAATTATTTTAAACATATAATTCAACTGGCTCTACTGAGCATGTATAGGATGCGCCTCTGTAGCTACTCTAAATACAAAGTGGGGTATTAAAAAAGGACAGTCACTTGCTTGAAAGCATAATATTTAATTTGCCACAAATATACTAATTCTTTAATTTTCACTCTGTGCTAACTGGAAATACAACCTGAGCAAGAGAAATTTTCTTGTGGCTGATTACTCGGTAGCATATTGCAACAGATATCCTAGATTTTAGACCTGATTCAGTGCTTCCTTAAACTCTGACCTAATTTTGATTCCATGGTAATGGATTTTGAGTTGCTTACAAACATGTAGGACTACTATCTGTCAGCCACGTCCTCACGCTGCTCAGTTCTGGTGCCTACTGAGCAAATTTATTGTCAGGTTTGTCAGAAAATGCAGCAGTTTTTTCCAGTGCTTTCTAAATAAATACAAAGAGTCAGTGGAGCACCAGTCAATTCAGTATCTGCCCCGAGCTCCTGATGAACCTCCTGGTTTCTGAACTCCAGTTTTCTGGATTCAGACAATAAAAGCAAAGAGACTCCTTATCATTTAATATATTTTCTTCTCTTAAGTTTCAGTGGTCCTGCCTTTAACACTTTATAACTCTTCATTTTAAAAAGGTTATTTTCTGTCACTGTGATCTCTGCTGAGCACAAGCTCCCATGTGGAGGGACCACAGGCGTCACTTTCAATAGGATCTGGGGAGGTTAGAAACAATTTATTCTGTCTGTTGTAGGTAGGTCTAGTTAGAGCTAATCTAATTACACAGGAATTATGGGAATCGTCGCCAAGGAGGAAAGCACTAGGCCTTGGTCCAAGAGGAATAAACTGTAAGTCATCAAAGCAAGAAGGCTCAGAGATACTGACCTGGGACTGCAGCAGGTAATTCCTGTTCAGGGGTGCACTTGCACGTGGTTAATTATATGGATTTTAAGTGCTTTGCCCAGTCTGGTAAATGGAAGCACGTGCTCAGCTGCAGTGCTTTTAAGAGCTGGGACAATATGAACATTTCAGCTTGGGTCCATCTCTCAAATCATCACCCCTGTGAAGTCAGCCCTTTCTTGGCAAATGATAAAAATATCTCCAAAGGCTTCGAGTCACACGTGGTGTCTGTAACTCCTGCCACGACAAAAGAAGGATGGAAACGTTCACCATTATAAATTTTTTTTAAAGAGACAAATTTCCTGTTGTCCTGTGGTGTTTGGGACTGTTGATTGTTTTAGTGCTCAAGTACAACACTAGCACAGAGAATTTTAGGAGATGAAGAAAACAGAAAAAGTATTTTAAAAGCAAGTACAACTCTTTAAATCTCCCAAATACTTCAAGTGCATTGTTGGTTCAGGACAAATATTCAATTTAATTCTTATCTTATCCAAACTCCAAATCTCTTTTGTCATCAGTTATTTTCCAAGGCACTGAACAAGAGAGGTCTGAAGTTATGTTCTAAAGACACAGAAACAACACAGGGCGCTTTCACTTCCCTCCCCAGAGATTAACCCAGACAGAGACCTGACAACCTCTAGACCTTGGGGAAGATCAAACCCAGAACAAGGCAGAATGAATTTCCAAAACTACAGAATAATGTTAATACCTAAACAGTAGAAGTATTTTTTCAGACATATCAGGGCAAAATAAAATCAAGGAGTGGTCACAATTACTAGGATGTGATGCTGTTGTACAAGGCTGAGAGCTGTCCAAAAAAAACTCAAAAACAGATATAAGGGGCTTTTTTCTGACATATTTTCTTCACTACCTCATCCTGTCACCTATAAAATTACTTCTCCACTTATTCCACAGATGGGAGAAATGAAAACAAGCAGGACCTAAGCCAGACACTTTTCTTGGCCATGTCCACTCCATGGAGCTCATTAGAAAAAGTTTGATATAATTGTCCCTTTGAAGAATACACATCTATTAAACGGAAGCTGATCAGAGGAAAAAAGTAACTTTCATATATTTTCTTGATTTTTAAAAAAAGGTCAGAAAGATATTTTTAAAGTTCAAACAAAAAATGATCAAAGTTAGATGAACTATTTTTTAAAAACATTGCAGGAAAATATTAATTTTGTTAAAGTAAACAAAATTAATTGACTGGTTAGCAAAAATGTCTGGATTCTAGCTCTTCCTTCTGAAATCTCACACATTTTCCTGGGAAAAGAAAATAATTTCTCATATTATGATACCAAATCAGGTATTGTCATCACACTTCTGAATCTTTTCTTTATCATCCTTCATTGAGAGCAATCTTCTCACTCTTAAGGAAATAATATGGGATTTTTTCCTCCTCACAAGTACCTGACACAGACATAGGTCACTAAAGTGCAAGTCCCTGTTGGCCAAGTATCATCTCCACATGGGCACGCGATGAGTCCCACCTTCTCCTGGGCTGTGCTGGTAAATCCTGCCCCAGCAGCATCACCCCAAGCGACAGTGGGATGCACACGGGACACATTCCCTTTCCACTCACATCAGGGCAATGACCACAACTGGACTTTGGTATGACTGATAGGGCTTTGCAGATCCTCCAGACATTCCCCTTCTGATCCACGTTTTCTGTAAGAAAGGATCCCAATGCTTATCTCAGCTGTGAACAAGATGCACTTTTATACTGATAAAAATATCCTGGACTGACTCAAAGTACCTACACAACGTCAAAAATCACCTGGGCCTCGTTGCCACAGGGCAAGATTTAGGCACACAACAATCAGATTTTAAAAGCAACCTTCCCCTGTGGTCAAAGCATTACCAGCTGCAGTAGTATTGTAGCAGTAAGGTACTCAGAGCATCCCCAAGCTCCGTGGGGACATTATGGAAAGTTTCAGTACAATAAAGTTACTTCCCTTGTTGGAAAAAGGAAGGCCTGGGGCTTTCTATTCTATATCATAATTTTCCATTCATCTCCTCCACTGTCCAAAGACAAAATGGATCCAGTAGACTTCAAGAAGGAAAACAAGAGAAAGAAAAGAATAATCCTTTCAACCTTTATTGCTCCAAACCTACTTGACCTATTAATTTCCACAGTCTCCTTCAAAATGCAGGAGGCATTGTGCTTACACTCATGCCAAGAGCAAGTCAAGGCCCCTTTGACACTCCAGAGGACACCTGGGTCTTTGTGGGCAAGAATATACACCTCCAACTTTCCTCACCGACCTCAGAGGGGGTGTGCACATGAATGACAATCCCAAAAGATTGTGGATGATGTGGGACCTGGAACAAAACATCAGCCATTGCAGCAGAGGCAGGTCTAAAAACACCGACAGGTTTAATTCTCAGCAGGACACATTATGCTGTGGAGTGTACGTGTCGGAAATAAAAGATAAACTGGAAAGATGGAACTGCTTCAGACAGCATCTTTATCCAACCAGGAGAAAATCAGCTGCTCAGCAATGGGCTTTGTTGGTTGGTTTATTTGTGAGAGCCAGGCAGCCCAAACCTGGGGGATTCTACTAAAAATACTCTGAGCTGGGCATGAGTATGGGGACCTTCAGCACCAACATTTGGGGCTTTGCTTTCTTACAGGGAAGGGGACAGAGGGAGAAAACAAATGTAATAGGAAGGAGTGGAACAGCAGAACGAGACAGCAGCACGGGTGACAGGAAACAATTTATAACTTACTTGAGTGCCTTTTCCAAGTCGTCTGTTCTGCAGCTCAAACAGCAGCAGAGGTTTGTTTGATGTGTTATACACAGACACATAAGCACACATACATTCCAAGTTGTTTGTAACTACCTCTTTCCTCCTGAGCTGTGGGGTTGTTCCAACAAGTCACATCTGCACTGATTTCTTTTTGTGCTTAGGGCTGAAGAGACAAGCTGGTGAAAAAATTCAGGTTATTATGACCAGCCGACTGAGGAAGCTGCTCTAATTCCATGGAAACTTCTCTTACAATAAATAAATTAATATGAGCTGAGTTTTATGGTGTTTCATGCAATATGCTAAAGTCAGAAATAAAAATGCAAAAGAGTGTCCCTAAGACACATTTGCAGCATTGTTCTGTGCTAACTTGTGAGGGGGACCAGTGCTTCAGCTCATTAAGCTCTGGCCAACGGAGCTCTGGAGAAGTGAATCCAATGCTGTCCTCCCTCAGGCTTCTTGTGTAAACCCCCAGGCTCCTAAACACAGCAGTTGTCAGCTCCAGTGTCCCTTTGGATCTCATTAACCACCATGGTTTGGGTGGGGATAAGAAGGTTCTCAGAAGCCTTGGGAGAACTACTGACTGCACTTTGCATCCCGTACCCTGTGTTTTGGGCTGGGTCACACACAGTCTGCATCTGCAAAACCATTCGCTGCTTCTCCCCAGATCCTCCTGCAGACCAGCTCTGCTCCACAGCAATGCCAGCCCCTGCCTCCAGAGCTGTTTCCCACTCGGGTGACTGTTAACTGGATGTATTGAACCCTTGGAGAAACTGAGAGCAGTGAGTTCTGGGGAAAAACTCAAAGGAAAACATTTTCCCTCACAGTGGAACTGCACCGGAACGACAGGTTAAATTTACACCCACAAAACCACCTCATAATTACCTAGGCCTTCTGTTTGCACAGTAGAAATGGTTTGAGGAGGAAGAAGAGAGTCTTGTATATCGGCATGGTTGGTTTTCTAGTCACCTCCTCCATCTTAAACTCCTCTTTCCCCTGCGGCAAAGGAGACCCTCTAGCACATTACTTCCCCTGGCTTTGATCCTCAGGACCTGCTCCAGGTCTGTGGGATGCTGCTGCTCAGGAAGGGCTGTGGGGAGCTCCATGCCCCCTATCCCATCCCTGATGCTGGGACCACATCAGTGGGTGCCACCACACAAGCAGCAGAGCTGCCATCAGCTGCCCGAACATCACTGTGGTCACTGTTTTGTGGCTGACTCGAGAATATTTAAGGCATTCCATAGATCCACCAGAATAAACCCTCATTAGCTTTCCAGTCCCTCCTGCCTGCACAGGACATAACTCCTTGATTCCCTAAATCAATGGACAACTGCTGCACGGGTTCAGCTGGGAC
This sequence comes from Antrostomus carolinensis, assembly GCF_000700745.2. Taxonomy (NCBI): domain Eukaryota; kingdom Metazoa; phylum Chordata; class Aves; order Caprimulgiformes; family Caprimulgidae; genus Antrostomus; species Antrostomus carolinensis. The sequence goes on along the minus strand of NW_010296459.1, from coordinate 16,469 downwards.
CCAGCACAGCTGCACCCACAGAGGTGGGACCATCCCCAGCCATCCTTGGCAGAGACACGGAGCTTCAAAGCCTGCGGGTGACCACGCTGGGGCCACTAACATGCTTCACTTCAAACGCCAGTACAAACTCCCAGCTTGAGGCATTAAAATTTAATTACCAGGGACAGCTGGATCCGGGCGAGGGTCTGACTCTGAGGATCTGGAGAAAAAAAACCCACTCATTCAGCAGCAAGCTGTCCAGCGCCGAGGAAATTGACTCAAGCCAAATATTATTTATATGTCTTAAGGTCTCACAGATTTTGTTCTATCAGGCTTGGCTGGCCAAGCAACCAAATCCAGGCTTGCAGCCTGCAGTACGTGCCCTCAGGGACAGCCCTGGCTCCTCAGTTTGGAGGACCTGCTTTGCCATCTCCATCCTTTTTGGGAGGGAGGTGAGTCCTGCCACGTGGGTCACCCACATTTTAGGGGACACACATGGCAGTGGGACAGGACACAGGTGCCTGTGCTCACACCCTGACTCAGGGCTGGCTGCTACTTCTGGTACCCACCGGCACCGCTGCTGGAGCATCCTCCAGCCCATCTTCCAACTCACCCGGTTTATGGTGAGCAAGCAAGTGACAGATTTCATATTTTCTGTTAGAAATGAAATTCAATCTCACACAAATAATTGTATTTGTTTTCCCTACAGGTTCCAATCAGGCATAGCTAGCTATTAAAAAAGCCAAATACTCATCAAATTTGCTTCTCTTCTCATTTTTAATACCATAGGTTGCAAATTTTTCTCCTGGATGGGTGATCCGACCTTAAATACCTGGACATCAGCTGTGTTCCAGTTTTCAGTGCATCAGATCAAAACTAGGGGGAGCAGATATCTTTATACACACCAACAGGACTTTTTAAACAGCATTTTTGTTGCAATGAATGGAAAAACTGAGAAGTTCTGAGACTGGGTTTGCAATATGAGCTCAATCTTCTACTTTACCCCCAGCAAATCTACAAATCATTTTAAGATCTGGTGGTGGGGGGTTTTTGGGGTTTTTTTTTAAAAGCACACACATCTTTTCCAGGCTAAAGGGATAGTGGGGCCCTGCAATGGGAGCAGGCAGCCTGCCACCAACCTCATCCCAGCGCTGGGGCTCAAGGCACCCAGGGGTGCAGATGGGAACCTGCGACTCCAAACACATCTTCCAACCTGGCAGCTCTTGGAAGGAGCTTTTAGGTGGAGGAAGGAGTGTCACTCCCTGCCATGCGTGGGGCTTTGTCCCCCTCTGGTGACTGTCTCACGGAAGGACAGAACAGGACCAGCTGCTCTGAAAACCACAGCTCAGACAGAAATTGGGGTTATCAGCCCCCTGGGCTGGGCCCAGGCTGCAAAAGCAAGACAGGTAGAGACATGATCACAGCATGGGTTAAAAACCACCCAAAAAACCCCAAACAAACAACAACAACAACAAACCCCTCAACTAAACAATACCCCTCAAAAAACCAATGGTTAAGAAAAACCTCATGTGGTGGTTTCACTTCTTTGGTTGCAGCCAGACACAGTCACTCTCTCACTCTCCCCCACCAGGGAACAGGGGAGAGAATTGGAAAGGTAAAAGTAAGAAAACTTGTGGGTTGAGATAAAAACAATTTACTAATTGAAATAAAATAATAATGACAATAACAGTAATAACAGAATATACAAATGAGTGACGCACAGTGCAATTGCTCCCCACACACTGACTGTTGCCCAGCCTGTCCCCAGCCAGTGATCCTGGAGCAGAGACAGTCCCCTAACTGCAATCCCAGAAGAGCGATCCTGAATGACCCTCAAGAGAGTACCCCACTTTTTGATCAACGCTGGTTAATATACTGAACATGACGTGATATGATTTGGAATATCTCATTGGCAGAGCCAAATGCCAGTTCTGGGTTTTGCTATTATTTACTGCGCTTCCCTCTCCCAGTCCTTTGTACTCACAAACTACCCAAACACCATGGCCTTGGGCTCCAGCAGCAACTAATAACATCAATACTTTATCAACATTCTTCTCATAACAAATCCCACACTGAAATTAAAACACAGCTATTCTAACTACTAAGAAGAAAATTAACTCTATCCCAGTAAAACCAGGACACCTCAATGCCACGTCACCTCCGTGGGGCAGGGGCTGTGCCAAGGTTGCTTTTGCACTTACCCCAGTGGGAGCATTAGCAGAGATGCTGCTCTGGGTTGGTAAATACTCACAGTAAGCAGGTCCTGCTCTGTTTCTCCAGGAAATAAATTGTATGTGTGAAGATTTTGTACCTGCAGAGCAAGGTGCCATACTCATCAGCTTTGGGGGGGAAGTTATTGTTGCTCCCCTGAAGGCTGCAGCTGAAGGATGAGCTTCACCCTTCTTCTGATGTGAGTGAAAGGAAGGCAGGATTGTTCCCACTGAAAGCAAACATCAGAGAAAGGTAAACCCTTCAGTTTTCCATTAAAGAAAGTTTTGTATGAAATATTTAGGCCAGACCAACTTTTAATCCATATAAGGAACTTATATATGAGCAATATATATGAGCAATAGCAGAGGAAGTGTTTACTTAGAAGATTCTTCATCTGTGATGCAAGCAGGAAAAAATACCATTTTAGCTTCTACTGAGAACAGGGAGAGGAATATTTTGTTCTTAAAAACCCCACAAAACCAAAAAAAACCCTACAAACAAAAAAACCTCCACACTGTTCCAGCAGATTTATTAGGAATCTGTCTAAAATTTTCCCAAAATCTTTTCATTCTAATAAAGAAAAAAACCAAACGCAGAATCACAGAATGTTGGGGATTAGAAGGGACCTCGAAAGATCATCCAGTCCAACCCCCTGCCAGAGCAGGAACCTAAATGAGATCACACAGGAAGGCAATTTTTTAACTTATTAATTATAAGAGTGGAAAAGTTCCACCTTGGAAATCACAAGTCTTATAATTTTTTAAATCTTCTGTTTTATATTCAACTTTAGGCCTGAAAAATGCTGGAAGTTTAACAACAACAGCAACAAAAATTAACATTTTTGTTTATCGTTTTTAACAAAAAGATGCAATCAATAACCATATCATATGCTTGGAGGTTTTTTGCCATCTTGAGGGAAATGTTGAGAAACAAATAAGAGGTGGATTTGAATAAAATTATTTGGAAAAAATGCCCCCAGGCTTGGCATGGCCCTGCCACTCACAGCAAAGCTCCTCACACTCAGAAGAGCCTTCGTGGGCTGGTACATTTGTATGGATGTGATTTTGTTTTTTTCCAAAGCAAACTCAAAGCCATTTAAAAAAGCATTTTAGAGATAAGTGGAGCATTTTCCTAGATGCTTTTCCATTTCCTGAAATCCCTGGCATTTGGAGGTTTAGCTGTATCAATATAGAGAAGAACACAGGGAAGTCAAAGGCCAAACACAAAACCCTGTTGCAACCAAAGCAATCAATGGAGCCTGGCCACCATCGTCAGCAGAGCCCAGATTTCACGACTCAGGTAATTTTGGGGTGATTAAAAGACCTTTAAGAAAGTCTGAGCGCTCACTGCTCCTCTGACACCCACCACACAACACAGAGGTGAGAGCCACGTGGAAGAGACAACTTTTTCATGTGTTTCCTGGGGCGTTTGTATTTAATATTGCAGAGCCTTGTGAAAACAACAATGAACTCACTGCTCCAAAGACTTTTGTTTATAGTCAAGAGCCCAAGAATGAGGCTTTATGATCTGACTCTTCTGCAGATACTTGCTTATGTTCTAATGCTGCCATAGAAAATTTTCCTTGAATAGTTAAAAAAAATGTGTGAAATGGGGTTTTTCTACTGGTGTTTTTTTCACAAGTGGAAGAAATCCTTGTACCTTGTTTGGGTACCGGTGCTGCGCAAGGAAAATTTTAACAGTTGTGTCACCTCCCAGCCCTAATTGCTTTATTGACTTCATTATCCTGTCTTTCAATCCATCATCGGAAAGTTTTCTAAACCTCTCCTTGCTCTTTAAACCATTTTTTCCTTTTAAGGGGGATCTGCAAGGAAGAGCTCTGCTTTACAGAGTCACAGAATGGTAGAGGTTGGAAGGGATTCCTGAAGATCATCTAGTCCAACTCCAAACTACACTTCCATCATCTTTCCCATTAGCTTAAAAATATCAATAAATTTTTCCTCCATCCTCCCCTGGTAAGGTCTCTGTGCAACGTGTCCCTGCTGTTCTACAGGTTTGCATTGGTCATGCTAGAAAGACTGTCCTGCATAAATCACTGAAGTTCAGTACTGAAGGGGTGAGAAGGGCTCACATGGTGAGAAATGCCACCTCACCCACACCCCTACCCTGCAGCAAGGTCCTGGTGCTTCTCCAGGCCAATGACAGCACCTCTGTAGAGCTTCTGGGAGAAGTTCCTCTACGCAGACCTGGTCTAGCATCATGAGAAACAAGGATGAAGAGGTCTTGCAAGGAGTTGTGCATTCCCAGCCCATGCCTGCTGGCTGGCAATAAGGAGGAGCTGGATTAGCTCCATCCATCCCCAGGGAACGATACAAAACAGCATTTCCCCATCTCTACTCTTTTTCCCCAGTTTCTCAGTTTATGGCTGTACCTGTTTGCTTCATGAGTCATCTGGTGGTGTCCTCTAGTGGTTCATTCCCACACAAGAGACACCAGCTTCCTTTGTGAATTTACCTCAGCTGCATTGTAAAAGCATTTGGGGGAAGGAACATCACAAACTTTTGACAGGACTCAAAGAAATAGAAAAATAGATTACATTCTTCTTCATTTATGTACTTAAAAGTTGTAGCAAAATTGAGTCTGTCCTAATATTAATGAAATTTTATGAAAGGTAACGGACAGGGCCTTGATTCAATATTTTTGAAGTGATGACTTTCTATAAATATAGAAAAAAAAATCAGCAATGGCCAGTAGAACTATTAATTAAAATGTGAAAGCAGATAAATAATGAATAGCAGTGTCCTGTATTCATTAAGATTCTACAAATGAAAAATATCTCTCCCGGTTATTCCTTTGATGAATCCAGCCCAAATATACTTGAACTGCCACATAAAAAATTCAGGATGCTCATATTTCATTCTGGATCAGCCATTCTCAGATCCTCAAATCTCAAAGCCAAGAACTGCAAATGTCTAACCACAGCATTGATGCTGGCCTCTTCCTTCTTAGACAAGTCCTTTAACCTGCCACGGTCTTTATACAAGAATATCTAATAAACCCTTATGAAGTTGTGCATAATTTTGTGAAGTTGAGAGACCCTTGCAAGGAGAGCAATTAGCTGGTGTGGGATCCAGGGCTGTGGATAGAAATAGCAGTGTTTGGTCCAAGGACTCCTGAGAGCTGAGGCTATGTCTTGTTTATTCAGGGGATCATTTTAGAAAGAAAAGAAGGTCCCACATCTCCTGCTTGCTCTGCCTAATTGCTTTGTGGAGATCTCATGGACTTGTAACTGAAAACTGGCAGGTAGAAATCTCTACTGTCAACCCTGTCCTGGCTCTCAGTGAACACATTTGTTCCTCACACTGTTTTCACTTTAGATACAGAGATACCAGCTACAGCCAAACCGGCTACCCTGCTGGCCTCTGCCTCACCAGCAAGACCAGCCACACTGTTACGGTTCACCCCTGCCTTTAACCCAGGATTCTGGTTCTTCCTTACCATCATAACTGTAGACTGGCAGGTAACACTTACAATTTAGAGACAAATTCCACACATTTTAGAATTTCAACGATAGCCAAGGGTTAGAACAAATTGTTCAAGTTTCTGAAAGAGAAGATAGATCCCACTACAGCAACAGAGGGACCGAGTTGTGCAGCAAGGAAGGAGCTTTGAGGAAGGGATGACTTGGACAGCCATGGAGGAGAAGGCTTCTCCATTTATTCTGCATTGCTCACAGTGGTTCAGCTTCCCCAGAGCCATCAGTACAGCATGCTTGCTTGCTTCTCTGATGGAAGCCAGATTGTCATTGCTTATTCCATCAATGGCTTTTCTATTGCAGTTATTGACAAAATTTCAATCCCACACCACCGCTGGGGAGACTGTTCTGATACCAACATCTACAAGACGTTCTGTAGACCAGCCCATGGCTTCATAGTGAGAATGGCCAAGATATGTAGTCCTTGTCATATCACTGTCACCCTCAGCAGGATTTAATTTGAAGACCCAAAACATCAAGATCTGTGACCCTTCTCAAGCAGTCTACAGCTTCTAGCCCTACATACAGGAATAACCATATGCAGGAGGTGGGGGTTTTCCTCTAATCACTTGTGCTCAGCACAAAACTGTCCATGTACTGGATGTATTTCAGGACCCTGTCAAGCAAAGGCAGCATAGCACTGCTAGAAGGAGAGGGAGAAGAGATCTACAGGCTTGTATCTCCCAGAAAAAATCTCTTTGTGCAGGATAGATTAAAGACAGGAAAGAATGGGTCCACTTGCTCCAAATATAAATATATTTAAAATAGATATACAGAGGTATATGTGTATAACACACTAATTTTACTTCTTTATTAAAACAGAATTATAGAATGCTTTCCAAAAGCACCTAAGACCCTTTTGAAGAACCAAAACCCAGCACATTACTGAAATCCAAGGGCAGCCTTGGGCTGTAAGTCACCTCAACACTAAAAAAACCTGTCATGTCACTACTCTACAACACAAACAGCTACAACACACTGTGACTTGTTCACAGAGCCTTGGCAGAGACCGTCACCACAGGCTGGTCCTCCTCCCACTTCACCTGTAGGTTCAAGATGCTGTTCAGAGGGGGAGCAGGAGGACAGGGGAACACTGAATCCTCCTGCCACGGCCAGGCGATGTCTCAGGCCAGCGATTCTTTTTGCTCACACAGAAAAGGTTTTCACTAAACATTAAAATAAAGTTCCTGAAGTGTACTGGCAGTTGTTAGGAAAAGACATGCTCTCCCCTGGGCTTTCTCAGCTCTGCACTTCAAAGCTCATTTTACATGCAGGCCAACACTGTATTTTAAAAAGTGAATGTTAAACATGAGCTCTTTAGTCTGGTGAATAAAAGTATCAGGGGCCCCCTCTCCTTCCTCCTCCCAACAATTAGAAAAAAACCCCAAAACAACAACAACAACCCCGCAGCCTCTGATGGGTTTAACATTACAGTTGTTTTTCTGATAGATCTTCACTCCTCTCATTTGCTCCCTGGTGCTGCCCCACCAACATCACCCCCCTACTCTCCCAGCTGCAAATCCCCCCCGCACTGTCAGCCCTCAGCTCCCACCTCGGTGTGTGTCTGAGGTCTCCCAGGCAGGACCCTGCCTGCAGCTTCAGAGAGAGCCCTGAGCACCTCAGCACGGCCATCACAAACAGGCAGGTACCACCACTTTGGGTTGAGACATCCCCAACACACCACAAAACTCCCAAGGTGGGGTTCATTCAAGCAGAGAACAGCTGGTATTTGATTTGCAGGCAGCAAAACTTAGGAAATACTTTCCAAGAACAGAGAGGGTGGTTGGGTGGTTTTATCACTATCCAAGTACTCTTCCTTCCAATTAAAAGGGAAGATAAAGTTGTGGTGGTTTTAACTCGGCTGGCAACCAAACACTACACAGCCACTCGTTCATTCTCACCCACCCAGGAAATGGGGAGAGAATCAGAAGGGTAAAAGTGAGAAAATCTATGGGTTGAGAGAAAAACAATTTAAGAGTTAAAAAAAAAAATAAAAGAGAGATGAAATTAAAATAATAATGCCAATAATATTGATAATAAAATTAATAATGGAATATACAAATGAGTGATGCACAGTGCAATTGCTCACCACCCGTTGGCTTATGTCCAGCCTGCTCCTGGCTGACGATCCCAGAGGAGAGAAAATCCTGATCCCAGAAGAGCAAGAGATTGAGGTTTCTGGTCAACCCTAATTTACATACTGAGCATGACATTATATAATATGGAATATCTCATATCACATCCAAATGCCAGCTTAGATCTGTTCATCTTTCTATGTCCCTTTCCAGTTTCTTCTGCACCTGCAGACTAGCAAAACATGGGAAGTTGGAAAGTCCTTGATTTCTTAGCAAGAACTAAAAACATCAGTATGTTATCAACATTCTTCTCATACCACATCCCGCACTGAAACCAAAACAGAGCGCTACTCTAGCTACCTCCAGGCTCTCCAACTGCTTCTGTTCGTAGTGGGTACAAAATCCAGCACAGACCCACCATCCCAGCAGGGCATGGTGGTCCAGAACCATCTCAAACCAACTACTATGGGGTTTCACACCTATGGGAGCTCCTGGGCAGCCTACATCCAGCAGCATCTCCCAGCCCTGGCCAGAGGGGAACTGCTTTCTCCTCTCACTTTCACCCTCTCTTATGAATAATGCTCATCTCTGGAGACAGTCCAAGTCCCCACAAACACAGGCTTTCAGCTGAAGCATACATTGCTTAGAACAGCTAACTTCACCTTCAGGCTTCCTTGCCGGGACCTTTTTGAGGTTGTCTCCCACTCCCACCAAAATCAACAGCACCTCCATGGAGGCTTTCTCCTGCAAGAACGTGCTGGCCCCAGCAAGCTGGTTCAAGAGGAACTCAGCTTCCTGTCACTGGTCAGGACAGGTCACTGGTCATCTCATGGCTCTCAGCTTCCATGTCACTGGTGATGGAGAGGTGCTGCAGGCTCCATGAGCCATAGCTGGGGTGAAGACACCCAATTTAAGGGCTGCAGTACTGCAGGCAGCAGTGCAATCCAAACCAAACCGGCTAGCTATGCACATGGAAAGAGCCAGGCTCCTTTTACCACCAGAGGAGAAAACCCTCCCAACATGAATTCAGAACATATAAATTAGGTGCTGTCTACTGGTAGGGATCAACTGTGGAAGAGACATAGGGTCTCAAGCAAAGGACAACTCCTGAAGCCATGAAATCAAAAGAGAATTAAGAGAAAAATATATTACTTCTAGTTATTTGGACAGTTAATTACAATGATATATATGTATATTAAGCTTATATTTATTGTAATTACCGAATAATTTATAGCACCATGAAGTTGACAGAAACGGTATAAAGAAATGAGAATGATTTTAAATTATTTTAAGTGCTTTGAATGTGTGAGGGAAAGATATATTGAAAGATTCTAAATCTAATTATAATACTAAGTTACAGAAAGCTCTGTTTGGGCTAATGTTTTTTTCTAGCAATTAGAAAGTGGTTGATGTTGCAATTACACTCTTATGTATAAGGTCTTTGCAACCAAGATATTTCTTTTATTGAAAAATAATCAGAAAACATTATTATGTGAGAGGCAGTTATATTCAGGTTTTTTTCTATCGTTTTCTCCCGACACATTTTGTAGCTCCAGTGCAAGTCTCTGCACAATAAAAAAGTTAGAGTGAAATGGGGAAAAAAAAAGGAAGGAGAGAGTCAAGACAAGCAATTAATGCACAGTAACTCTCCTCAGAAAGGATTATCCTGGTCTCCATCAGGGGAGCGTGCAGTTAAGGTTAATTTCAAATGGAAGAATAATCCCACACATGAGAGTAAAATGATTAAAAGTCAAAAGACAGAATAAAAATTCTTAATGACATTTTGTTTGTTTTCCTTATCTCATTATTTAAAGATTATGATTCAGTAGGTTGTGGGGTTTTTGGGGGTTTGTTTTTGGATTTTTTTCCCCCTCTTCATTTTTTGAGCTGGCAGCACTGTAGCTTTGGAGCAGCAACCAAAGCCTCTTTGGAAAAGATAGTCTTTAGACAAAGGTCAGGGCCATGTTCCATCACTCAAACATCGAATAACCTACTGTGGCTCAACCTTGCATCTCATGGGAATCAAGCTGATCTCAGCTGAGCCACCTAACCCCAGAAGCCTGGCACAAAAAAGGCAAAGGAGGCATCTGTGCCAAGGTCCAAAAGATGCAACTCTCCAAGTCACCTTGAAGTCAGTATATTCCTTCCAAGAGCTGTCAGGCGGCATCAGTTCTACCTTCCCCCCTTTTTTTCTTTTGCTTTTCCACTTGGATCAGACTTCCAGCAGATCTAGTAGGTCAGGCTGCCCAACCTGTCCAAACGCCAGTCATCTCTGAAAAGGATCATTTAGAAAATTAAGAACAGCTAGAATTTGAATAGTTCAGATTTATCAGTGGATTAGGAAATAGCAGATGAAAAATCAAAGACCATACTAAATCTCACCAATAAAAAATGTTTCTCTCTAGAAGATGAAAATCTTATGCAAAGAAGTATTCATTATCATCCATCATGGGTGCTGCTGCAGTCAGTCTTTGCTGGAGCCCGAGATGACATGATCCCAGAGATGCAGCAATCTTTCACTTGTTTGGAAATGAGCAATTTCTCCTTAAACCTTTATCCCACACTGACTTCCCTTGCTCACTCACACCAACTGCATCTCCACTGAATTCTGTAACATTATTGCTGTTGACTTCCATCAACAGGAGAGAGCTTCAGGATTGCACAGCCAAAGGCTGGGACCTTCAAGGGATTCTGAGACTCTCAGGTCTATTTACTGAAAGATGCGGAGAAGTATCATAAAATACTTGAGCAACCATTTAAACACTGAAGCTGAGAGGATGCCGTCAAGCTTCAGTGGTGAAGACTGGAAACCAGGATCAGGGTCCTCTCCAGAACTGCCTTTAGGCTTGCAACTACACGGACCTCTTAGGCATCAGCACAGTGTAGGTGCAGTCAGCACTTTCTTATGCAACCATCAGCTGTGGGCTGCAGATCCTCTGAGACAGGTCTGGTTATGCAGAGACCACACGGGCTATTGTGGTTTCTAGAATGGTAGTGCTCAAGGGAAAAATATGTTGATTCACCAGAATAAAAAATGTCTAGCATTTAAAAATCTTGTTATTAAAGAGTATATCCACATTTCCATGCCTTCCCATGATATACTCAGCTTTCGAAATAGGCAGATGTTGTTACCATGGTCAAGGGCCAATAATGGTTGTTAAAGCTGAGGAGAACAAGAGCAGTTAAACACACTGACCCCTGTGCCTTGCAGCAATCATTTCTTCTCCCCTCATCACAGAATCACAGCATCATTAAGACTGGAAAAGACCTCGAAGATCATCCAGTCCAATCATCATGCTCAGAGATGTGACCAGCTAAGAAAAGACACAGGAAATTCACATGCTGAGTAGATCAGCTGGGTGACTAGATGGAATAATTGACAAAATTCTCAAAAATTGTGCTGGCAGAAGTGCCTGGAGAGATAAGGCAGGTGTGGACCTGCTGATGCAGATTTACATGGAGACATTGAACTCTGAGGAAAATAAAACAGAGGACAGCTAGCATGAGCATGAGCCCAAGTGGAAGAGTAATGCAGGCCTTCAGTGGGACAGCTTGGAAGCAAAGCAAGGAAGAAACCTTGGGCACAACCATTCAGCCCAAAGAACATTCGACCCCATTTCCAGCATGTCTTTGTTTTTGTAAGAGTGCATGGGCCCTGCACGGACAGTGTCTGTTACAGTGTTGCTGTGATAAGATCCATAGATGTACCATCCTTTGGACCACCTATTCCAAAAGGTGTCACGTTTCCAAAATCAAATGGAAGAAAAGTGGAGAGAATCAAAAGGAAGTGAAATGTGCAAAAGCAAAACGATTAGTGCAATTAAATGAAATTACCCAGTTGTGTTTTCCACTGGTACTGGGATTGAACTGAAAGCAGCCATGCTGACAGCACTGCAGTTTGAAAGTGTGGAACTGATGTTGGTGGGATCAAACTCAGGATTAGTTTTAACGTAGCACCAGCACCCTTGGATATATGCCTTCTCTGCTGGTGCAATGCAACCTAAATAATACCACCAGTTATATCCCAACAGGTTCACTTACTGGCTCCAGGGAAAATTGCCAGGCAAGGAGCAACCAGCACGCGTTCAGACACCAGGCTGGACCAGACAACACAGCTTCCCTGATGGAGACACAGACTCATGAGTCTGCTCAGCACAGATGGAAGTCGGAGATTCTGGAATTAAATCATGTGTGGCCTCCAAAAGTGACTACATTATTTACAGATGGAAAAATCAAAATCACAAGCAACGTTTCCATTATTCATCTGCCCAGCAGTGTTTAGGGTTGGCTGGCACCTTTCTACCTTGAGGCAGTTGCTGAGATGTCCTCTGTTTTCTTGTGTCAGGTTTTCTTGTGCACATTTCGCTAAGGAATCCAATAAATACTTTTGATTCTTCAAGTACAACAAAACCCCAGAGGCTGTATAGCGAATGAGACATTCCAGAGAACTCTTGAAATTACGTATGAGAGTGACCTGAACAGCAGCTGGAACCACTGGTGACCAGAAAACATTTGCAGGCAAAGGAGTGATGAGTCAGGCAGTTTGAATGACTCCAACCTTATCTAAATGAAGGTCTGAAGAAGAGTTAAGAGAACTTATTTTAACAAATTGGAACAGATTGTCAAGGAATGCGGTAGCTTTTCCATTGCTTCATATCTTTCAAAGAAGATTGAATTTTATATACACACACATATATTTTCATTCCAGGTCAACCAGAAGTTATTAGGATGGATACATCGCTGAGTGAAATCTTATGACTTGTGTTATACAAGAAGTTAGACTGGGTGATAACATTAATCTCTCTGCTTCTCCTAAAATCCTATGGCTGAACTAGTAACTTCATTTGGAATAGGAAAAAAACCAAAAAAAGCCTTCATCTTAATTATAATAGCAATTCAGCCTATGAACCTGCTGAAATCCAAGACAAAAGTATTAGTTTTTATAGACATTAAATAAAAATTTATAACCACTGAAGTTTAAATAGTATTTGTTTGCAACTGTAAATAAATTCTGGTTTGCTATATTACAATTTTTAAAAAGCCACACTTACTATCTGCTGATAAAGAGTCAAAAAAGAATCTGAAAGTTCCCAGAGACCTGAGACAATGCATAAATTTTCACAACAAATTCCTGTGAAAAATAATGCTCATTCTAAGCAGAGAAAAAATAAAAGGTTTTTCTGTGATGTTTGAGTGTATTTTCCTAAGACAAAACTGGACACCAGTTCTAAAGACTGGAGAATTCCTGTAATGCTTTTCATATTTGCCCACTTTGAAGTTTTTACTCCAGGATTTTTAAGTTTCATGACCTTTTTCTGTAAGTATCCAGCAGCCTTGAACGTCTCTCTGTTTGGCAGTCAGCTTGACAGTTGTGCACAGCAGCTGGAGTAGCACGAAGGTCACCATGAATCGTGAACAGTTTTACAGAGCATAAAATTTAATAGACCTAAGGAATATGATGGCAGGGGCCATAAATATAAAAATTAACTACGAGAGCACTCTGTCATTAAACAGGGATCAGGGAACAAGCTAAAAAGCTGGTGTTGGATCAGGAAGCTGTCTCAATAATTGAGGTAATTAGTGAACTATGGTGTTGACCATTTTGCTGGCTCACGTGAACATCCCATGCGTGACATCGTGTGCCATGTTGGCTTTGGGTTGCACAGTCATTCTCTGCCTCATGTCAGCACTCGTGTTTCTGCAAATACACAGCACTCAGTAGCTGCAATTTATGTTTGCAGAAAAGCTTAGGCTGCCGTGAAGATACCAAAGCAAATAATCATACTTTATTACAAAAATCTACACGGGTAAGCTTCCCATGTGCTACCCATGTTTGAAAAACTGGCTATAAAGTCATTGGGGAGTTAATAGCTGAGGCATGTTCAAGAAACTGGATTTCTTTTACTGCCTGACCAGTTCAAAATACATTAAAAAAAAAATAAAAAATCTAGCCCCAGATTTAGTTAGATAACAAAAGCCCAGCTCTCCAGAACCAGCATTCACCTCACAACACTGAGTGGCTGCAAAGAGACAAAAGCTCCATTGCTCTGCAGTGCTTGAAATGACACATCTTGACCCAACAAGGAGCTGCACAAAGCAACAGGACTGAGAATGAAAGCATTAGGCTGGGAGACAAAGGTCACAAAGTGGCTGATATAATACAAATAACATGACTTGCCTGAAAACAGAGGTGCACCCAGGCTGAGAACTGCAAGGCAGGAAAAAATAGGAACCCATAAGGAAACAACGGGCCAGTAGTATGAGAGGCAATGGTCAAGAGGTGGATTTTAGCCTCTGTCTTGGGTAGATGAAGGATGTTTAGATGGGAGCCCAGCACTCAGATCATGTGATGAAGGGAGAAGTTGGGTATATTACCCTGGAAAGCACAGTGGTTGTTTCCCATGTCTCCAGCCAAGCTGTGGAGCAGTCTTGAGGAGTACTTTTGCTGTGTCCTGCACCCTACTGAATTTCTCTTCTGCAGCCAACCTAACGAAGTATTTTTTTTAGTGAAGAAAGTATTTATTTTTTTCCCCAAAATGGAAAATCAGGATATTTAGTCAAAATATTAAGTTTGGGGGTCCAAATACTAAAGCTATGAGGATCTTTTCATAGAAAATTGGGAGACCTCAGAAACCCACAGCTGCCCCAAGAGACTCCTATACCAAGAGCCAGTTTCCCAGGCTCCTGGCAAGGAGATATCACTAAGACTTCCTAACTCCAGACCATGTAAGAGCTTACAACATCTTCTCACCATTTACCATGCTAAAAATCAGCCTCTGAAGAAGACAGCCTGCTCTCTTGATGCATTAGCTTTCATTCCTGGTATAACAATTTCTTGTGCCATGTTTTCCCTATGACTTTATTTTGTGGCCATATCTCTAAAATACACTAGTGGAAACTGGGAGTCATCCCATGAAAAGCAAAATGATATCAGTGGAAGGCAGATGCAAATGAAAGCAGAGGAGAAATGCTCACACTGCTGTCATCTTCTGAAACCAAATAAAGCATTTTATCAGGATGAATAAAAGCAACAGCATCCCTAATAGTCCCAGGCACCTCTACCTCACTCAGTAATACCTGACCATGCACAGCACCAAGACGAGAAATGCTGTTGCTGCACTCTGTTTTACAGGGGCTAAAAGGACTTGGGCTCACCCAGAAATCCCAGGGAGGAACAGGAGAATCAACCTTGGTTCTTCCCTTTCTCCTTGATACTAGCTGCTGCCCATCGACACTGTCAAAATATTCTCTCTGCCTCATGTTACTTTCCCAATTTTATATGTATAAAACATAGCACATGCAATTTATCTTTGAAATTAATATACTCACTTTTTATACACTATATAGATATATGTGTATACATATATAATAATATTTCCTTGAAACTATGAAAATTCTCTCTTGCCATGGTCAAAAAGCCAAAGGAACATTTCTAGCCAGGCAGACCAGGGTGATGCAGAGTTTATTTAGCCAACACACAATGAATGTGCTCCTTGTCTCAGCCCATGGAGCAGCCCCACAATCACCGGCAGGCAGAGCCCAGGCAGCAGTGGGTCATTTCACCTTTGTGGGATGCCACTAGTACAGCTCTTCTCTCTCCAGAAAATGCAACATGACCTTAGGAAGGTGAGAAAAGTCTCCAATCCCACCAGCCAGGAAGTCTCCTTTCAGCCTTGAGAGAAGGCACCTGACAACGGCTCCTACATTTGTCACGGATATAAACAGATTCTACCCCTTCCTGGCCCTGACAATGAAAAGTGGCAGGAGGTGATCCCCAGCCAGAGACAAAGCAGGTCAAGAAGATCATCTGGAAACAGCCCCAGCCCTTTGGGAAGGAAACAGATGTGCACCAGCCCCAGCCAGGAGAACCAACTCTTTCTCAGTCCGCCTGTCTCTGTCAGTCTCAGTGCAGGAAAGGGAACAGGAGGCAGCATGATGGGCAAACAAAATGACACTGGTCAATGAAAAGTCCTCTCTCCAGGCTGGGTCCCAACCTGCAGCAGCCAGTGGCAACACTCACCACTGGGGAAAGCTCACGATAGGGTCCCTGTTACTTTTTTATTACTCGTGCACACACACAAGTGTCTGTGAGCAAAGGCTCCTGACAGCAAATATACGTGAAAGAAACACCAACAGGACCTTGTCCTGACAAGCCTGGGGATGAGGGAAGGGCTGCCAACACTTTGCTCCCTGGGGATGAGGAGAGGTCAGTCTCCTCTCCTCTGCACAGGGACAGGTTTCCAGCACAGCCCCAGGGACAGAAGGAAACCCTCATTCCTCTACATCCCAGCTAATGGAGAAAGCACCAACGATCAGAGAAGGAACAAAGCCCTTTCACGTTTCCCATGATCATCTCTGCAACCCAACATGTGTTGACACACAGCTCCAGGGGATTATTCAGCACAACAAATACATTCCCAGCTAGCCCTGCTGAGCCATCAGCCTGATCTTACAGATGTTTGCTCCATTATCCCCTTAACACACAGCTTCACTGCACATCAGTGCCGAGCTGCTGTGCTCTACCTCAGACGGTGCCTGGGATGAGGTGTTATATCAAATGCACATTTAAAAGGCACCCTCTGATCTGACAAGAGATGCCAGCTAACTCACATTGGGCACTGAGCACCTACAGTACAACTCCACAGTAATGCTGCACTCACCAGTGCTATAAACCTGTGGATAGAATTTACCCTAAAATAAAAAAAACACTG
>NW_010296458.1:44007-48427 GCF_000700745.2 Antrostomus carolinensis | reverse complement strand
CATATTACAGGATTGTGAATGTAAGGTGAAGTTTAGACTTCAGACAGGAACTTAATAGAAATTTGAATAGCCTCTTAAAACTTCAGAAATAAATTTCTCCATTATTGCTATGGTTGGATGGTGTTCTGCAGAAATTAATGCTCATGTTTTCCAATGAGTGTTAATCCCCAAAGAATACAAGGATGACCAGGATGACTCCTTCAAAACAGAAGAAAAACCTACATAAACCTTATGTATCACTGAGTTCTCAATAGAAAATATATTTGAAGAATTTATGAAGCTTGATTTGATAGCAAGAACTCTTTGGAAGGCAGCCATTTAACAGGCAGAAAATGTATCATTGGGTTTTTTGTAGGTATAAGGAAAATACATATACGCATATACCTTTTTTCTTTTATGTTGTAAAACGTAAGATGCTATAATATTTCATATGTGTGACTATTTCTTTCCAAAACATAAAGGTTATTGCTTTGGTTAACAATAGTATTTTAAACTCCAAATGTGTCCATTTACAATGCAGGACCTTATTCTATTGAAAGATCATATCAGTCTCTGTTATTTTGCTAAAGTAACTTCTTTTCCTTCAACAAAGACAGTTTTTACTTAAATCAGAGTGAGATACTCTGATTTTTCTTAAGGCAGAATAAAGGGTTTTGTGTGTGTTTGTTGAAGCTTATTCAAATCAACATCACTTTGTTTTAACTTTGGTTTTAGCTATATTCTCGGTATACTGCAAGGTGACTGAAAGGGGAATGTTCAGACATGAAAGTACTTGAAATGAGAGACATGAAATCTTCGGTCTTGTTTTCAGTTTTCTGCAGAGCTAACTTTTCTTGTGAGCAGGACAGGAAATTAGAATCAAAATGTGTTTGCATAATAGTGCAATAGTTTAGGAAATTTAATTCTAGACACTTGCACTAGATGTCTAGGGAGGTCAGTTTCTCTAGTCAATGCAGAGAAAAGTTACTCTAGAGCAGCCTAGCATAGGGTCTTTCATCATCTTGCTCTTTAGTTTATTGAAGGAAAGCTGTTTAAATGAATGAGATGCAAGTGGTTGGAAGGTCTGACTCTTGCCACTGTAGTTGTGGGCAAAACAGTCATTTTCATAGCCAGGCTGAGTGCTGGAGGACAGCAGGTATCCCAAAAAGGTGGTGCAGTAGGCTGTCTTGTCCACTTTACCCTGCAACACAAAGCTGCAGAGTATGAAACTCTCCTTTCCAAGCAATGGGCCAAAGAGTCTGGGAAGCAGCTACTGCAGCAGGAGATGAGGAGGAGGAGATGAAGGGAAAAGAAGGAAAAAGGAGAACAAATACTTTGCCAGCAAGAGTTATCTTATTTTAGCATTTTCATTGAGGCAGAATATTCGGTTTTATTTCTACTGCTGAGAAGCTTTCCACCAGCCCTTCTTCCACACATCCTGCTGACTTGCTCAAGCTTTTTTTTCAGGGCAAATATAAACCTGTCCACTAAAATCTATCCTCATGATATGCTCACTTTCTTAATTACAGTTATTTAAAATTGCTTTAATAATTCTTTAATGAAAGCTACTTCCAACAGAATTTTTCAGCATATTTTGGTAGAATAAATATCAAACCATCACTTCTCTCTTTCTATTCCCAGCAGTGGGAATTGCTTCTCCATTTGTATTTTTGAAGTGAGTCCCAAGAAAAGTATTAGCAACCTGTAAGAAACTCCATTAAAATGAAAATGAACAAATAGTCCTTTAATGTGTTGAAGGGCATGCAACTCTGTTTAGAAATCAGACGATAAAAATCTGCGACTCTTGACTTTTTTCTCAGTAACTCCGGTAAGAATGCAGATAAGTTGATGGAGCTACTCTGGATTCACGGTTATGTAGCAAAACAGAATTTGGATTAATGAAGATCAGGCTGATAACAATAAAAAATTACCCTTTCCAAGCATGGTCACTCCACAACTGAGAATTTTGTAGCCTGCAGACAGTTCCCTTAATCCAGGTGAGTGGTACGCTGACTTTCAGTTTATATAAGGGGATCAATCTCTGTCATCTTAAGGAAATGGGAAGCCTAGATCCAAATCATTCTGTTTCTGATTCATTCTGTAAAGTCAACAGAAGCCTTGTATTCCCCCATCAGAAAGGTGCAGGGGCAATTTACCACAGAGGTGACCTTTTCATGTTATTTTTCACAGCTCTTTCAGTGAAGCTGATAGTCCAGTTCTAGCACAGGTTGTGAACTCGCAGTGTTACACAACACCTGAGTTTGAGGACTAGGAGAGAGAAAAGGTGGAAGGAGAAGAGACATGCAAAACACAAGTCATGGCAAAATAAACAATATATATTTTTTTTTCCCGAATAAATAAGATTTAAAAAAAAAAAAGTCTGTTGGTGTGATTTCTGGAAAAAATTGGGTGCCGAAATACTTTAGCTGTGTATTGCACTCAGGCACAGGTGGGAAGAGCACAGAAGAATGGCAGAGGAAGGGTAAGAAGGAGCAGGACATCATTGTACTCTCATCATAAGTTCTTTGCCTTACAAGGGCTACAGACATAGGGAAGTATATTTGTGCTTGAGCACATACCCTACTATAGTTGTGAGGGTAGAAGTATATTGTCCCTGGGCCCTGTTTCATGATAGAAAGTTTGAGTCTGGAAGCTTGGTGACTGAGTCATCTCCTCATGCCAGCCGTTCCTGGGACTAATGCAGGACTCACTACCAGGACCTTCGAGGTGACTTTAGTATGATATCATCACAACTCTTGTAATATTGGATGTTTTTCTTTTAGCCACAAATCCTGGGTCCATGCTAATTTTAACTTTAAACTAAGAGGAAAATTTCCCTATAGTTGCAGAGAAAAGCTTAAAAATGTAACTTGAGTAACCTATCAGGTTTCAAAACAAGGTGATAAAAACAATTCTATTACATGAAGGAAAAAAAAAAAAAAAGAAAAAAGAAGACATATTTTTAAGCCAATAATTTCTAAGTGTTTGGTTCATTATTTAGATTTTTTTTTTACTTGTCAGTTCATTTCATTTTTTTTTTTTGGAAATCAAAGAGAATTTGCTTTGGAGAATGTAACTTTGTAACAGTACAACATAATACATACCGCGTGTATTTTTTGTAAGACTATCCAATAGATTTAAAAATAAATACTTCTCTCATTATGATTTTCTAAAGGGAAGACTGCAACTGTGCTGTTGCATAAGTAGCTCTGTTGTCAGAACCACCCAGCAAAGAAGAGAACAAAGTCCCGTTGTGTGGTAGTCTCCACTGACCTCATGAGTGACACTCAATAATTACCTTGTTAAAAAAAACCCAAACCCTCACATAGACTCTGTGCACAAGAAGCTATCAAGCACATTTGTATGAACAACTTTGTGATGAAGTGAAGCTGTAGATATTGCTGTAGAGATTGCTGTTGTTAGAGACTATGCCAACGAGACTAATAGAAAATTCACCTTAACAGGAGAAAAGCTGCTTTAGTTTACTGTAGGAGCACAAAAAATCTCTCTTATATTCTGAACTGCTGTTAGTGAGCCGATTTGAGCTTTTGTATGTTAAAAAAGTGCTCCCTTGAGAAGCCACATGGGATCATTCACAGACACACACAGACACAAAACTGACTGACTCTCCTGTCCTTCACAACTTGGAGCAGTTAAATAACTAGCCTTTTGTTTTGTACCTTCTGGAAAACATCTGTAACCTTGTCTCCTGGCACAGGTTTCTAACCTGAACTACGTATTCAATGTTCATTGCAGCACTTGTCAACTTCCTTAAAGCCATGTGAATTCCTCACATGGCTGTGAGGAATTCACCTGTTCCTGTACGAGAGCCAATTGTCACAGATAATATCTAAAGGAATACTTATATGCCAGTTGCACAACATTAATTTTCCTTTTGTCTTCTCCCTACAAAATTCAGGAGATGTGCTACCTGGAAAAGCCTAAGCAGGCAGTAGAGGATCATCCCTTTACCATGTTTACTTTAAATACTGTGATGACTTTTCCCTAAATAAGTGAGTAAAACTGTATGGGTCAAAGTAAGTTAGCATTTCAATCAATACTAGTGTGAAACACAACAGCAAAGTAATTTATTTTTTAGTTTCAAACATTATTTTGGATATGGACTGTAAAAAAGAACAAGGCTCTGTATCTTTAAGTTAAATTCCTGACTGAGGAATCATTTGTTCTTTCTGAGGAAAAAGGACACTGATTATGAAATTAATGCCATCTTATACAACCCAGTCAAGATCACTAACTTACACTGTAATAAAGGCTTCTTTGTTGTTTGTAGAAAATGGGTTTTATTATCCAATAATCAGAGCTAGAAATCTGTTCCTCCCCAAAAATATCAGTCCCAAAGCCTAACATTTTCTGTGGAAGAAAGCTGGCTGGATGCTGAACCTTCTTAAACTTTGCATATATGGACCTCAAGGTCAGAGCA
>NW_010296458.1:14151-43990 GCF_000700745.2 Antrostomus carolinensis | reverse complement strand
CGGGGAGGGGCCGCCCCGGAGGGAGGCCACCCCCAGCCACTATTTCCTCATCATTTGTCACAGTTCAGCAGCATAAGCAGCTGGTGACATTGTACCGTGTGTCAGTGACAGAGTTAAACTCAGGTGCAATTTCAAAATCTTGCCATGACAACTTTGGGTAGGAGGAAACAATAGCCTTTGGTGCCGTTGGGCACCTGCTTGCACGTGTGCAAAGGGTGGAAGTTGGTGTCTGATTCTGAGACAACGTGAATATAACATTTCACACAGGAATGTGCTGCTCTGTTTATCTTCTTCCTTCCTAGGCATGCTACATTCAGACTCACCTCAGACTTTAGTGAAATATTGCAGCCTACCAATGCTCAGTGTGTGTTTAAAAGAGAAGACAGTCCTTCATTATTTGAATAGGTGATTGTGCTTTTCTGTAATCAAAGCTAGTGGAAGCAGCACTCTGTTAGGAGAAAGAAAAATAGCTTTGTAAGACAAAGAGGCAACTATTGGAAGGTTTTTAAGAGTTCAGGATTTCCAAAATAAATGCATCCTTAATAGTAGTCCACCCTCCTCTTCTTTTGTGTGCCTATGCTACTTTGAAGCCGCTCCCAGGTGAGAGGATCTGAGAGAAGACAGATCTGTATAGCACCTTGTAGCTGGATCATAAAAAGCCTGCAGACTGCACGTTGTGAGTCTTATCTCATCATTATGCAATTGGGCAGAGGAGCTACTTCTTGCATTTTTGACAATTTACCATTTCATTTTTTGCTTATTTTTTCCCACAAATTATTATCAGAGCTTGTTGCTAACTTACTACTAATTACTACTTACATGTGTGTATATATATCTGTGCATAAGTGTCTCAAAGATGCATACTTGCTGTACCTATGTACAGAAATTTCTGGTTTGTCATCACCTCAGGTTATTACAATATTTTGGCTCTGAATTTATCCTCCAGCCTTAATATACTCATTTCAGAGCAGAATTTCATGCCTAGGAGTCAGGTGATATATAGGACAATTTTTTTTTATGTCAAAATGAATAAAGCTGTCCCCAAACCTCCACAATAACTCTTACACATTCCCTTAACACTTCAGCCAAGGTGCAGATATTCTGGTTTACCATTTAACTCTTTCCAGGGACATTCAGTTTCAAAAGAAATTAGACATAGGGTTCACCAAACCTCTTTTAACTCTATCTTTTGCTTTAGTGATAAAATATAAAAGAATAGCTCAATTTTGAATATAACAGCCAACCTGAACACAACACTCCCTGACTAATCTTTCCTTACTGACATTGCCCTCTCATCCAGTACATTCAGCACGTCTCTGCAGTTTGCAGCCATCAAGAAAAAGTTCTGAAAGTAGACCCATTCCTGTCCTATTAACATCCCAGTTTTTCTGTCTGGGTCTGCTCCTGACCAACAGACTCCTTTAACCTGTTATAAAAAAGTTCTCCTAGCTAGAAACAATCTATTGCATACATTTTTGTAGAGGGGAAAAATGTTTGGCTGTGGCTGTGCTTCTCTGTGTGTTTCAGTGTTGTGTGAGATGCTCTGAGGAACCACCAAGAGAAATAAGACCCATTCAAGCATTTGGAAACAAGCCTGAGGTCTAACAGAAAAAGCTTATAATGTCAGAGAAATCAAAAGTCAGTCCAAGGCCTATTCTCCAGTTGTCCACAGGTTTTTATATTCCAGCCTATTGCACTCTGTTGGTGGCTGGATGATGGCTGAAAGCACGCGGGCCCACGAGAGCAGAGAGACCATCATATCGTGAGGTGACCTGCTAATTTGTACTGTGTTGGTGACTTGCTATTTTCAAAAGATAGTTTCTTTCTAAGAAAAAGAATAGGTAAGATCTGAATCAGGAAAAAGAGTAAAAGACATCACCTTTTAGCAAAAAGCTTTGCATTTCATTTGCAATCTGTATGAGGAATATTTATTTTGGAAAGTACATTCAGGAAAGATGAAGACTGGTGATGCCTGAGCAGACTCCTGGTGTCTGTTGACTTGCCTTCAACTGACTGAAGCTTAGTGTTAAGAATATGTTTTCATGTATATAAATAGAAATGTATATAGATGATCTAATGTGTGGTATAAATATGGTCTAATAAAATAATTCCTGCTTTCAAAAGGGATTAAAAAGAGCTTCTTTTAAGTTCTCTCTCTCCTTTTATTTTCCTCTGCTTTATTTTCCTTGTGTCTGTGGTACAGGACTCAGAAATACAACAGATCCCGGCTGCATCAATTCTTCAGGAACTTATTGTTGTAACCAGTAAAAGCCTTAAGTGCTGTCTACACTAGCAAGAAGAATGGCCTAACAGAAGAGGTTCTGTCGAGCAAAACAGATGTTGTAAGGACCTTTGTCTGCACTAGAGTCACATTCCTCCAGACAAATTTAGTTTAACCCCATGAGCTGATTGCCAATTAGCAATAAAAATTTATTAAGTGTGATACCAGAGTGCATCTTCCAGTTCAGTTTCACCTAAAGGGGACAGAGTTCATGCCTCCTGAGACCTCTCTGCTACACAAATGAAGGTGCAGTGAGTGAGAACAACTGCAAAATTCACTTGGAAAGCATCTTCCTGAGCCAAACTAAAACAAGCATGTGGATGCACTCTTAAACACATAAGCTTAAATTCAAGTCTTTGGCTTCCAGGAAGGATATACACAACTCTGCTTTGGATGTCTAGAGGTCTCAAGAGATCATCTGATCTGCTTTATTCCTCTAATGTAGGATTAACTCAATTTTTTCTGGTATTTTCCAGGTTGCTTGTAAAGACTTCAAAAAATGGAGACTCTATCACCTCTCACGTAATCTATTCTAGTTTGTTCCCTCTTGGTTATTGCTACACTTTATAAACAATTCTAATAAAGATTAATCTGAGTCTTCCCTCATGCTGTTACCTCCACTGCTTCTCATCCCAGCCCCTACATACATGAACAGATCATTCTGTTCCTTTTCACAATAGACTTTGTTATCTTTGAAGACTATACATTGCCTGAAGGTAATTTTATTCATATATATGTATATATACATATGTATACATGTGTATATATACTCATCTACACAAAGCTCAAACAAGGAACATAAAATTTGTGAACACTGCCATCCATCCAGTAAACAAGCAAAGATGTGGAAACTGGGAATTATTTTATCCCTTGATAAAATAATTATGTCTCCTAAACTTTAGTTACGTGTCTATCATCAAGATTCCACGATTCCTTCCTGTGATCATAAGAAATTGCTCTCAATTTTGGATATTATTTTTTATCAAGTTTTCTATTGAGGGATATTAAAAAAAAAAAACCAAACAAAACAACAAAACATACATGATTTTTGTATAAAAAGAAGTTTTAGCTGTTGCGGGGTTTTTGTTTTTGTTTTGTTTTGTGGTTTGTTTTTAATTTGATCTAGGCCCTATCAGACATGATGAAAATTATATGCTGGCTTCTCAAGGAGGAAGAGTGGCAACCTAACTAACAGTTTTCAAGTTTCTCCGTACCAGTGTTGGCACCGGGTTTCTGAACATCCTGATCTTTCTAGTGTATTACTCAGAAAATTGCACCTTCAGCAATGTAGATTGATGCAGATCATAAGATACACTTATGATATTGTTCTGTTTTATATGAATGTAAGTCTTGGCATCATTTGTATGTATCAGTGGTTGACACAAAGCCTGAAGTTGCTCGTGGAATCACATGGGAATAAACGATCAGAGAACTCAGTATTTAGGCTCCAGCCCTTTGGTTTCTTTAATTCTTATATGTGAAATCAAAAGGGGTTTGATGTTGTTTTTAATACTTTAGCCTGTGGGCTGTTAAAATGATTTTTAATTTACTGCAAGATGATTCAATAGGTCAGTATATTATTAACCAGATTTAGTATTCTATATTGTTCCTCTAATAACTCTTAATGGAATTAATTTATTTGTTCTGCTCTCTGCCAGGAAATGAAGACAAGGGATGAAAAATATTCTATTTGAAATCTGACTAATTAAAGGAAAATAATTTATCAAGAGGTTCAATTTTTTCATAGTTTATTTTAGGGCAAGGAGAGGAAAGGAATAAAAAAAATGTCTAGCATAAGGAGGCTTTATTGAAGGATTTAGTTTCATCTATAATCCCCATATTTTCCTATGTTATTATATGTAATTAGTTCAAATATAACCATTTCCCAACTGACTTCATTTTTATTTAACTGAATTGCAGACAATGCCATGAATTGTGTATTCCTCAAAACTAATATGAATTTTGTTTAATACCATACCTTACAGAGTTAATCCACTTCACAGATGGCTGCATAACTGGCTAAACTTGCATTATAATTCTGTGCCAAGTGATAACATTAGTAAGAGGAAACTAAATAAGTTTGCAGCTGATAATAATTATGTCAGCTTGGAGACCAAGTGTTTCCTTATAGCATTGCTGTTACAAATCTAATACTCTTCTAATCTCCCACATGGAAATAAACATACTGGCATGAGAGACTGGCATTTTGTGCTGCTGCATTATACTGTAAAATTTAAATTTCTGGTAGTAAGAGATTAGTTAAGGTAGAAAGGCAAAACCAAGTTTAAAAAAAATATTTTCTTCTTAGGATATGCAATAAAGGTATATACTTCACCTCCTTTATAAAATGGTTGTTGTCAGAAACAAAACCATTTGGGTGTTATACATAGTGGTTATTGCAATAAGCATAGTTATAAGCATGAAAATAACTAGTTCAGAAGTGACTAACAGCAATTAATTCACTTTAGTGTTATTGCATTCATTGCAATTCATGATAACTTTAGCTGATACATCTTACCAGTTTCATTACAGCTGCTGGACTGAATTGTGCTATGAATGGACTCCTGAATTATGACATCTTTAGAAATTTTTCATAATTTAAATCACATTGCCTTCACTACCCCCCATTCAACAATCTGCATGCTGAAGTGCAGTATTCACCTGTGGATGTAACAATCTTCATTTGACAATTAAATTTTTGGTTTTGTTTTTGGTCAAGTCTAAACAAGAAGAGAATATGACTGACTTCTGAAGCATAGACTCTTTTCTATAACAAAATCATAAATGATATGTCACTTTATTTTTCCATTGTATATACAAAATAAGCCAAGTACTCCTGGTATAAAACCATAATTGTCAAGTAACTAAAGCTCATGTACTACACCCTTACCAGTTTTCACCCCCACATGACCTAACATTACTACTTCTGAAAATTTGTTTCCCAAACAAGTTTTGAGATATGAAGGTGAACAAAAAATTCAAACCTTTTTTGAGGGAACAGATACTGCTTCTGAGAATGCAGTCAAGGAAACTGATTGTGATCCCGTGTTTGAACTCTTTTTTATATCAGACATTAAAATGAGTTTGATAAAATTGGCAGAAAGCTTGAAAGGGTCAGAGCAGCTCCACATTTTTTGTGCCTTCCTCCGAAAATCCACAGTTTCTTAGCATTTGTGTTTTAGTCAAGAGAGCTCCGAAGTGTGATTCTTCATCCACTGTCTGGAAAGTCTTATTCATATAATCAGAAAGGTAAATCAAGGAAAGCTAGTAATGTAAACTGTCTTTTGTTGGTGAAAGGACAATAAGTTTCTGATTTCCTTGTTCTAACATGGATTACCTGCCACTTTTTTAAACTTTTGACCAGTAGAGACCTGCAAAGAAGGTTGTGATGGAAGGAAGATGACATGTCTCCTAAACAGGACAAAGTCTGTCCTCTGGAAGTCCAAGGTAACACTTCTGCTGACCCTACTCCTTCTCCAAGAATCTAAAACTCTACCATTTCATGATCACTATGCCCAAGATGGCCTCCAACAATCACCCACAAGTCCTTCTCTGTTTGCAAAGAGAGAAGTAAAGAGCAGAAAGATTATTCCTCTCCCAGTTAGCATTTCTTGTTTCAGTCAACAGCGCTTTATGATACTAATGTCTTACTCATCTGTTCCCTCTGACTTTGGAAGATGGATTCATTTATAAGCATGGGAGAAGTTTTGACTGCACACTAATAGTGGCCTGTCTTCTGACTGCAGACTTTGCTCATTTCTGCTGAGCAGTCCGTGATCTTTTAAATGTCAAAAAGTTCTACAAAATTTCCAGTATTAAATGATGAATTTTAAAAATGTGACATAAAATATGATGAAATGAGGCATGTAGAAGAAAGTGATATTGGAATGGAAACATGGGGAAAATAACATTAGGAGTCATCAAAGTCAGAGATGGAGAAAAATGCATTAGGTCTTTTTTCTCAGCAGGGCACAGCAGGAGACCCAGGCACAAAACCTACCCAGTTCAGAGGGAGCCTGTTCACTGGCTTCAATGGATTCATGGCAGGTTCTTGTTTGGACTGATCTACTTTTTAAATTTCAGAAACAGCAATGTATGTAGGAATTGATACTTAGTATGCTCCTCAAATATAGGTATTAGTGTCAGCCCACAAACACTCATTAAATGAGTGATTCAGTTCATGCACCATATCTGCTTGCCACACTGCTGAACAGCATCTCCCAGAGCAACACTGGAGCAAAAAGAGAGAGTACTTTTCTTTTCAAAACAGAAGAAAAACTGCTTGGGGTTCAGGAGGCAACAGCACTGCCTTTGGTGGGCCTGACCTGACTCACTCTATCTAGTTTTAAGGTGCTGTATATGACATGCTTTATTGACATAGTAAAGAATATTCTGCTTTTCAAATGTGACTTAGCATGCTGACTACATGAACAAGTAAATGTTTTACTAGTGAGGATATGGATTTTTAGGATTTAGAAGGAGTATTGGCTACTAAATGATAACAGCTTGGAGTAAATTTGAGGCAAATTGAAGGAATCCATCAATCTTTCTAAACAAGTTCCTATCAAACATTTACCACAGGTAAGTGTAGCTCTACATGAATTTGCTCTAGAGTGGCTAAACATCCAGATGTTGTACCATAGTTTGCTTTACAGTAACAGATGTGTATGGTGCAGCTGAAGTTTCATTGAAAGACCAGGGACATAACTTTCAAGATTACTTTTGAAAATCTGATTAGCATCCATGTCCCAAGGGTACGTAAGTAAGCTCTGTCTTACCCCCATTTTCTGAAACTGAAAGTAATTAAGAACTGGAAGATACCAAGAAATGTGAGGAGCTACCTTTCACCTAAGCCCAGCTTTGTATAGCCCAGAAATGCAAACACTATTTTGTCATGGAATTATTTCCTGAAATCCTGTGGCTGAGTGCATGCAAGAAACACGTTTTTAAACAATATAGTCCTCTGATATTAATTCTGCCTTCTAATGGGCAAAGCAGTATCCTTTTCCCTTTTGTCATGGCTGGGCAAAGATTTCTACCCCAACAGAGGTAGTGTTGCCACTTGGATAATATATAAACTATGCCACATGCGGGCAGCTGTTGCCACTAGTCTGAAAAGTACCACAGACCTAATTAACACAGTAAAGGGTTTTCCACTCTTATACTCTCTGAGTGACAGTTTAATAAGGAATTCTACAGTGGTCCTATAAATCAGAACCAGCCTTCATCTTAACAAGATAAAGTGTTCTGAAAATTAATTCTGAGGATTTCAGTACATAATATTTCCAATGGCTAAAGATTATCATTTGTTTACACTAACTTACTTTATTAACTATATCTGAAATTCATCATGGGACTATGTGCTGGTGGTTTAAGAAAGAGGCATGTATTTATGAAGTGAATGCTAGGTGAAAAGAGTGGTATTTCTGTAGTTTATAAAATTGTCTAATAACAGGAAACTATTTCACAAAAATAGTTTTGCACTGCAGACAGCTAGAGAATCGGAAGCCTTTAGACCATCAGTAATCCTCAATTTGGCCTCAATTTAGTACTTAATATGTAAATTTAATATCTGTAAAACAGTTCCATTGGAATTAATTGGATCCTTGTGCTTCAAATGAAATAACTTGAAAGTAAGCCACAGAGCACAAGCTTGTTGACTTTTAATAAGGTCCATTTATGTTTTTTGAGCGAATTAGGACCTGATCCAATAAAGCAATTGTGAGTATACTTTGAAGTAGAGCAGGTGTTTAAAAGCAGGCTTTTAATGCAGATAAAATTATAATTCCTCTGTACTTTAATTCCAGGATAGAAAAACAACTCACTTTTCTCAGGCCTCTGACTCCCTGATATGTTTTCTTTTTATTTTTCTTTCATGGATAAGATGCTTAAATGTAACCTTATAAAACACATGAGCCAAAGTAACTCATCCAGTCTAGTTCCAGTTTCAAGAGCTCTAAAGTAATGGAAAAGCATGACCAAAGAGACATATGGAAAGGAAGGAGGAAAATAAAATGCAGATGATTAATCTCATTTTTTTTATGAATATGTCTCTACTTATATGTGGCTAAGATAATTTTTTCTTTATTTCCATAACAGGGCATATTTGAAGTATTTTTGAGGTTGCTGCAGTCACTAAAGTATTCTAATGGATCTGTTTTAAAATCCACAGATTATAGGCAGCTTAGTTGTCGCTTGTAGTTCTAGGAATCAGAAAAACACTCCTTTATTTAGTGTCCTTAGAATGCAAAATCACCCTCTAAGTTTACTATTCAGGTAAGTCCAGGCATATACACACATATGCGCACACACGTTCACTGTGCTGAACAAGTAGTTGAGAGTCAAAATAGCAACACAGTCAAAGCAAAGGATTTGAGTAGAATTAAGTTTATTGTGAAAGCATATGAGAATTACAGGGGGTTTTCTTATTACCCTTACAGAGGCATTCAGAGTGTATCAAAAGATTGAATCCTCAGCCATGGCAGAGACTCATGACTGGCATTAAAATGCAAATAAATATATATAGAAATAGAAGAGATTTAAGTGGCAAAGTCTCACTAAATACAAAATTAGCCAGTGAACAATCTTGAGCAGAAACATTTGTTGCAATTGTAAGCCTGAGTAGGTGATGTCATTCTGACCCTTTAAAACCCTTAAATGAGCAGTCACCAGTAGAAACGTTTAATAACAGAAACTACTTATTAAAAATGGACATAGTGAGACAATGACTGCCCTTCAAGTTCTTTCAATTAGTAGCAAAACTGTAGAACATTTATAAGGGAG
Source organism: Antrostomus carolinensis (assembly GCF_000700745.2). Taxonomy (NCBI): domain Eukaryota; kingdom Metazoa; phylum Chordata; class Aves; order Caprimulgiformes; family Caprimulgidae; genus Antrostomus; species Antrostomus carolinensis. The sequence goes on along the minus strand of NW_010296458.1, from coordinate 34,926 downwards.
AAATTCTACATATTATTTCAACCAAAAGGAAAGAACTCTGAGGCTATCAAATTAAAAGATAACTTGGGTATGAGTCAACATAACGTTGTAACTTCATGACTCTCCAAACAGAGTGCACAAATAAGGTCAGAATGAAAAGAATAGCTTCCAGAAAGTCAGACTTCAGTGAAATATGAGGATTGGAAAGAAAGATCATTTCAAATGTTGTATGAGAAGGTGTAAAAGAGATTAGCAATTAAAAAGAGTATTAAGGGCATACAGCTGAGAAACTGTAAGTATGATGACATATTTTGTTGGCATTTTAAGCACAAAAAAGAACTGCATAGAAAATGGACACCAGGTCAAACTAACTGGGGTGGGTGCAAAACCACAGAGCTGCAATCTGTTTGTTGTTAGAAAAACAAAGTCACAAAAGGAAACTTGTGGAGTAAATTAACTGCATCAGGAAACCACTTATAAGTATTCCAGAGGTAAGATGAAAACAAGAGAGATGGTTAGTTTGCCCCTTCAGAGACTTGAAGTGACTGACATAAGATGCTAAACATTTCTAAACACTTAATGACTTTTTTCACTCTATCTAAAAAGCTCATTTGCTATCAGACACTATCATAATTAGTATCAGGCATGAAGGATCAAGATTTCAGCCTGTTATAGCAAGGAACAAATTGATACTTGACTTAATCAGATGTTTTCAAACTGCCTTCCTCTGATGACTTTTTTTTTCCGGAACGCTGACAGAATTCATTAATGAAAGCTCAGTGTTGTTTCCTCTGAGAAGTTGTAACAGATGGATATAAAAAAAAATAACAAAAGTAAAAGCGGTTCACTGCTTTATAAAGGAGGTGCCAGAAAATTGCCAATATCCTAACTTCACTTCTGAAAAACACATGGAGTCAATAAGGAAGCTATCTGTGAACACACTGAGTAAAGCAGAGGGATAAATAACCACCAACCTTTGTGTGTCAGAAATGAATCATGCCAAACCACCTTCATTTCCTCCTAGGCCTTATGGATGGAGAAAAAACAGCAGATGTCACATCACGGTTCCAGTAGGGTTTTCAAGACAGGTTCATGTGCCTTTCCTAGAAGGGAACTAGAACAGTTTAGTTTAGATGAAAAAGCCACAGGTAAATAGAAAGCTGAGCAGTTTCCACTCTCCAAAGGGTGTCTGTAGGCTAGAAAACTATTAAATGTTTGCATGAATGACCCAGAGAAGCAAACAGAAGGTATGCTCATTAAGTGTGAAGGGTCACCAAGGCAAGAAGACTGTAATTGTTAGCATGAAATTCAAAGAAATCTTGGTAGATTTTAGATAGGGTCAGGAAAATAATTACATGCTATTTTTCTAGGGCAAATTATTGTATACAGACAGGAATAAGCAAGCTAGGTCATTGACCAAAAAAGACCTGGAAAAGAACATGAATCACAAAGAATACAAGGATAAATAATCTTATACTGTTGGGGAAAAGAAAAAGAAAAAAAAAAAAAGGAGACAGAAAAAAGAAAGCAAATGCCTTGCTGAAAAATTGTGCCTACAACATTTGAAGCCGATTTTCTCTGGTCTCTACATTACTGTGATAAGGACTTAACCATACTTAGATGCTACAGCAAAAAAGATCTTTGATCAAATTAATATTGTGTGGAATAAGCACAGATGCAGAAAACCTGACCTGGAGATAAGTATCAAAAAGATTGGATTTGTTTAACCTAAAGAAGACAAAAGTGAAGTGAGATGTACCTTTCTTCAAGTATGTAAAAGTAAAGATATAGGAAGATGGCTTTCTGTTCTATTTGTCTGTGACAGACTGTCTTAAAATATTTGGCTTAATTTCCAGATTATCATTAACAAATGCATTTCAAATATTAAGGAACACAGGAATACACTGATTAAAGTGGTTGTTACCGTCTCTGTCACCGAAGGTCAGACCAATTTCTACCTCAGAAGGTAAACTAGGTGTGGGAGTATTCTCGCCTAGCTTTAGGTGCATTTCTGAGCTATTTAGCTCCTACTGTATACGCTCAACAAAATAAAATGGACAAATTTAATGATCAGTTAATCTGGTCTGTTGTAGACTTTTACCGTGGGACAAGATTAATTAATTAGTTCTACTAATACTTGGGAGATTGTAGACAATAAGACAAATGCAGACATCTGTACTCCAGATACCTAAAGCAAGGGAATTCAGGCTTTGAGCAACCTGGTCTAGTGGAAGGTGTCCCTGCTCACAGCAGGGGGGTTGGAACTAGATGATCTTTAATGTCCCTTCCAACCCAAACCATTCTATGACTCTGATACTATGATTACCAGGCTTGTCAGTTTGAAAGGCTCCAGTACACCCACCAAGCAGGTCCGCATAGGTACTATGAATAATAATGAAGTATTAATCCTACAGGTCAAGTACCAGGCATAATGTGGTTCTGTTTCATAGGATACCATGTAATCTCAGAATGGATCATTGCTGCAGCATGAAGTGGAGAGCGCAGTGTCTTTGCTCAGCTTTTGTTCTGATGTGCTGTCCAAGTTTTGAAATTACTTCTTGTGCAATCATTACTCATGCATTACTGAGTCCATAATCAATCAAAATTGTACACCTAAAAAGAGATTTAGAAATTCAGTAGAAATCTAAAATTTAGTCTCTGGCTATCTGTCTGACATGCTTTTTTTCCTTTTTGGTTCACCTAGGGCTTAATAGGGATTCCTTTTACATCAAAGATCAAAACCTCACTTTTTTGGCTTTTACAGTTTTCTACAGATAATAAAAACTGAATAATTTTAATTTTTATGGCTATACTTTAATAATTCTGAAATTTGCTCATGTTCATAATTTTTGTTTTTTTAGATTACTATAGACTGATTTGACATCTATGTTTCTCACAGACTATTTATCACAGACATTAGCTATTTTCTTTGAAGTCTCCCTCCAAATACCCCTTAAATTATAGGGTTTATTCTGTTGAAAGGTACATGTAATTCTCATTAGCACCAGTGGGAATTACATCTGTACATCAAAGGAACAAAACTTTTATTTGCTTCACAAGATTAGAGAAGCTGTTTAGATATTTTAAGCTTAGGAGTGTGTCTTAACTGTTTCTCATTATCCTCAACAGAATTGTTGTGGTTTAACCTGGCTAGCAGCCAAACATGATGCAACCACTTTTCCACCCTCCCCGGCCCAGGAAACAGGGGAGAGAATTGAAGGAGTAAAGGTAAGAAGACTAGTGGATTGAGGTTAAAAGACTGTATTAATTGAAATAAAATAAAAACAATAATGATAATAATAATGGCAATAATAATAATAATAGAATATGCAAATGAATGATGCACAGTGCAATTGCTCACCACCTGCCGACCAATGCCCAGCGCATTTCTGGCTAGTGATCCTGGAGCAGAGAAAATCTCCAAAACCACAATCCTGGAAGAGAAAGAGAGTTTCCTGGACAAACCTCATTTATATACTGAATATTAAGTTATATGATGTGGAATATCCCATTGACCAGTTTGGGTCCATTGCTCTTATTATACTCCTATCCAGCTTTCACAAGTCTTTCCTGCATACCTGCACACTAGCAAAACATGGTAAAATGAAAAGTCCTTGATTTCTTAGTAACAACTAAAAACATCAGTATATTATCAACACTCTTCTAATACAAAATCTCATACTGAATCCAAAACACTGCTATTCTAGCTCCTAAGAAGAAAATTAGCTCTTTCCCAAACAAAACCAGGACAAGGACTGTAAGATTTCCCTTACTTTTTGCCTCTTCCATATTTAAGGGCATTTGAAAATTCCAGCTTTAAGTATTTGGTCTTATATATTTGCAGCACAAATGGATTGTAAAGGCTGTAATTCAGAGGAATAGATTACAATGTATATATACATGCTCTAGTGTAGCTCATCTCTCCTGAGAGATAATAACAGCTCTAAACAGCCCAAGGTTACTAAGGGCACAAAACAGTTGTGGACAGAAATGCAGCTACTTCTGTAGCCTGCGCAGTAGTCCTAGTAGTAAATTTGGGATTTGCAGAGAAGTCAAGTACTTGAAGCGTGGAATTCCAGATAGTCAAGCTGTGCATCTTTGCTTTAATCCCTCTGTAAGCCAAAAGCATTTAAAAGCTTAGTGCTATTTTGCTTTTAGAGATCTTCTCATTGTTGACTTCAAGTGTGAGTCAGGCACATTGTTTATGTATGTTCCCTGGACAAGCTGTGGTGATACACCTCTTTTTTCCTTTTCCTTTTCTCTTGGTGCAAACAGCTGCCCAGAATGGAAGATATTCATGCTGCCTAATGTAGGCACTTGTATTTGGTACAGTTCAGAGCACATAAAGTTAGAAGTCTCTTCTTCCTAGACTGTCAGGTAGAATAATTAAAGTAGCTCTGTCAGATGTTCCCCTGAGCTAGATGAGAGGAGCACAATGTATAGTGAGTGGCTGACATGGTACAATCCCTCAGTTATATACCTGAAGGTATAGGGTAATTGTATCCTTCTACTTGCTCCCAGGTTGTTGGCTCTTAATGAAATTCTGCCTTTGAAATTAGCAATAGTATTCTCTGAATTTTATCCTCAAGCAAGCTCTTATGCCTCCCAGCTGATAAGTAGGTCCGAAAGTCTGGGCAGCTAATGGTCTCTCAAGATAATAGATTGTTCTCAACAATATTTGTACAGCTGTTACGTCATATAACCTGTGGTAATAGTCACAGCCTCTGTATCACAGCTGTGAGCTGAATAACAGTCAGCAGCTCTAACACATCTGTTCTGACTTTCTCTATTGTTATATTGGCTTAATTCCCTTTTGTATGTAATGTATCTTGAATAAAAATATGTAAACATGGTCTTTAAAGCAAGTAACACAAAAAAACCACTATAGTCTTTGCTAAGTAGTTTTTTATATAACTCTTGTATTTGAAAAATTAAGTCTTTTTTTTTCTTTAGTCTGAACTATTTAACACCAGTTCATAACCGTGGGATATCTATTCTCCACTATCAAACTTCTGTTTCCTCTGTAGGCACTTATAAGAGTTATCAAATCACATCTTTATCTTTGCTAAGCTTTCAGACTCAGTGGATGACTTCACGGACTCTAAAGCATCTTTCCATTCTGTCAGCTGTTCTCATGGCTTTTCCATGACATCTTCTCAGTCTGACAGTGACTGCCTAAATCAATAACTTCTGGGCTATATAAAGAATTTCTGTGTAAGATGGCAACAGTGCCAAATACAAGCACTCTGATTGCTTCAACCCCCACAAATTGTACATACCCAGGATTATTTCCTGGTGCTGTCTGTCAGGCAAAGAACAGTCTGCATTTTTACTACTAAAGCGTCTTATCCGTTACCTCTTTCCCCCCCAAAAAATGTGACCATTCCGAGAAACCTTCTGAGGATAGTCCCAGCCTCCTTTCTGACCTGGGATGGTTGAGACAAAAAGAGGCAAAATTGATATATCACTTTGAGAGCCCATATGGCCTAATATTTTAAGTGTTGTTCCTTTAGTCTGATTGCTCCAACAGGATCTCCTGTTCATTTGGGCATCCTGTGCTCATCAGGGTATCAGCTTCCTACAATCATCTGGAGCCTCAGCCTTGGTCCTATATCCACAGCTTTCTTCTTGTCCTTTTTGTCCACAGACGATTGGTCTTACTTTCAGCAATAGGAAGGTATAAAGCTGGTTCAACAAGATAGGAAGGTATAAGGCTGGTCCAACAAGATCTGTTTTCCATAAACCCATGACGAATGGCATGAATTACATTACTTTCCTTTAAATCTTTATTAATAAAGTTTTAATCAGTTTTTTTTACTCTTTTCTTCAGGCTTTATGACAGACTGACAGACATAATTAGCTTGATCTTCCCATTTGTCTTTTCTAAATATTGGTTGTTCCATGAGTTATTGAAAATCAACATTAACTACTGTTAATGTGGATTTTTTCCTGAACTATTCAACTGCAAGTTTTAAAGTTATGTGAAAATCCTCATTTTAAAATGTCTAACTCCTCTAACTGTTGCTAAAGCCTCCCAAAGTTACTGATGCAGTAGAAAATACTTCATTATATGGTATGAATGAAGTAGTCATCTGAGATTTTCTATCAAAATATCTATTTCTAAATGCTTTCACCTGTCATAATTGAAATGAAAAGGTAGAGCTTTTCAAGTATCATTGATCAGTTAGATTTGATTTATCAGTCAAAAGATGAACCCCCTAACCAAGCAAAACTGTGATCAATGAAACTCACTTGTTTCCTTTTTTCCATCATGTTCTTTGAAACATTCTTTATCCTTAAATATGTCTGTAGATGTCCTTATGTTTTTTCTAGAAAGTTTATAAATTTTCTGAGTTCCTAGCACTAATTAATCTTTAAATTAATTAATCTTGCTATAAACATCCTCTTCCTTTTGTTTGTATTTATTTTTTAAATTTTATTATAGCTGATTTTGCTTTCAATTTAATCTTGTTTTATTTTTTTAAGACTATATCTTGTTTTATTTCATTAGTGTGACATTTTTGGATGCCTATTGAAACATTCTGAAACAACTCAGTTAAAAATTTTAATCTTTAATTATGCCCCCCAGATTATTTGTCTCTGGATTTATCCGTTATTGAAAATCTCCTTTCTAAAGCAAGAAGAAATTTTATCATCTTTTTTTTTTTTCCATATAATAAAACAAAGCATATACTGATCTCTTGTACCTCAGTATCAGTTCAATATGAGGTCTACTGAAGAATTCTCCTTACTTCAGATGTCACTTTTTGATCAAACTACGGTCTTCTGGGAAACATAAAAAGTTTTCTGAAAATCCCAAAGATTCAATGTTGGTAGCATCAAGCTGCAGGTACACATCATGCAAATTGTTCTTCACAGCAGTATTTAATATAGAAATTATAAAAATAAAACCTCTTATTGGAAGTTGTGAGTGTCTAGGGTTTTGTTTGTTTGTTTGCTTGATTTTTTAATCAATTGGGTTATTTTCAAGTAGACATGAAGTAGAAGTTACATTTTCTTTTTAGCATTTGTAATTTAATTTTTTGATTTTTACATTATCAAGACATGTACAAGAAAAACTAAAACTCATCCAACCTGGAAAGAAAAGTGAATTTTCATATGTACCCATTCATAATGTATTTATGACCTTGCTGTCATAGTAGTGTTGCTTGTTGTAAGGTTTAACCTTTCTGTTATTTGAAATGAAATGGGATTAATTACATATTGAGGTGGTAATTGGTTGCTTCCATCGATATTATGGGTTATTGATTAAATTTTCCCCTTGAATTGAGAGGTGCATACAATAATAGTAACAGTCTAGTTATTTCTCACCTTATTCTCACACTGAATAACTCAGATTTTTCTCCAGCAAAAACTAATTTTTGAAGCTCATTATTTACTCAACAACCAAACAAAAGTTAAAATTACAGTATGTGACAGAGATGGAAAATAATTTTTTTTCACAAAAAGAGTATAAAACTCGCCTTTCAACGAAGCAAATACACAGAATGTACAGGTTGGGGTTCCTGGCTGTGTCCCATGCTGAGCTTCCTGCTTCAGTCACTATAAATGCACATCTTTTAAGATGGATGCAAGTTCTGCCTTTGGTCTGAAACTAGCTTAAAAAAAAGTGATAGTGAGTAACTGTCATCATGTATAACCTTATGCCATTATGTCACTTACCGGACTTTGTGAGGGGAGCAGAAATTGCCTTCTCCCAGACTAGTGGGTAGTGGGAAGGTGCAGTTGGATGCTGACGGGGAAAAAGCTTGCACAGGGAAGGAGAGCCACCCACCTTCAGGTTGCATCCAGAAACAGCAGAAGGTGAATTTAGATGTCAGCTGAAGCAGCACTCTGTGTTTGACTTCAAAACTGCACTTTGATGTACATAGCCATACAACTTATATTTCAGTCACAGACACTACTGGGCTTGTTGTAAGAGGTGAGATGAAGTGTAATGACCATGCTATGCAGAATATGGAGTACTCCTAGTTTAAAACTTTGGATTATATCTTAAATAAAAATTTTGAATGAACCTGCAAATTTCTGGGCTTGAAACTTTGCAGTGAGAATACTTTTGCTGTTGTGTTTTGCATCTAATAATACAGCATATTCTAATGAAAACTAAAAAATATATGAGTTAAAATGATTTATAAATGTACTTTGAAGTTAACTTTCTTACTGAAATAGAAATCTAGCTCTTTTTAAGGGTGTGTGACATGGTGTCCTCCATCCCTATGATACTATGCACATTACTTCAGACTTTGGGACTGAAGCTATTTTCTTCTGTAGGACATAAACTTAGGCTTGTATTTTAAATATTGGACAACAACTAATAATGCTTTGAACTTCAAAACTATCAATATCAGGTGAGTTTATTTCAACAGAAGTGGAAAAGCCAACCACCAAATTCAGTACTCTGAAAACAAAGTCTTCATTAATGTCTGCCATGTTACTAAAACTTGCAAAATATTTGATGTATACAGTGAAAAAGAAAACCAAGAGAACAAGTTTGTGGCTGTTGCCATAGCTATAAGCAGGTAAAATTGTCAATTTGAAATTAATTGAAAGAGAAAAGAACAGAGTCAAATGCAAAAATACACTTTTAAAATGAAATCAGTGCGAGATCTCATGTATGTCTTCAGGCAGAAGCCTGGAGAATTTGACAATGAGCTTTGTGAGAAAAGAAAATACTCCTGATTTAATTATCACTTCAGGTGAAATCATCAAGTCCGGCTGTTTAACAGAGATATAGAGTGCCATAAAACTTTGAGATTCTGAATATTGCTGAATGCTGGAGTACTTCGATACTGATAGTAGGCAAAATCATCTAAGAAATTCCATTTTTATAATGCAATTAGAACTTCACAAATCAAATTTCATTTTTTTTTTAATACCTTCCTGAAGGTATTGCTCAGGGGCAGAGGTAAAACCTAAGTTCTGTCTTAAGTCTAAATTTCATTACAACAGACTGCTTTGAGGAACTATTCCTATTCCCGTGCAGTCTCGTCAGAGTTAGTTTTTCCATCTTAAATACTCACAGGCACATGGGCTCTGTCTGAGTGCTCCTTTTCCTGACACAACTCTGCCTCTACTTGCTTTTTCTATCTCCTGTTCTCATGCACTTTAGACCCTCGCTTTCTTACATATTCTCACATACGCATAGTGCATAGCTATATTGAGTATAGCACAAAGCTCAAATGAAGTTTTGTATTTGGCAAATGGATGCTATTTTCTAACGTCACAAATTTTTTTTTATAAAGTGGATGTGAAAGAATGATAATTAATTTATCTTACATTTAGAAATGCACATCACAATATCACAATAGCAGTGACACAGTGTTTATTTCAATAGTCTATTTAAATAAGCTTTCAAATAATAACATAAATCAATTCCAAATCTGTACTCCTCTTTCATACCTTAAAACAGCTAAATTTTCCTTACATGTTTTTTAAAATGTTTATTTTTTGAGAGAATATTTCTCATGATTTCTCATATTTCTAACCTGTATTTTTCTTACTCTCTGAGATGCAAAAGCCTATAGTTGAGTTAAAAGTTAAGGAACGATTAACTAAAGATTGGAAAATATGACAGAGCTTTTACCATTATAGCAAAAGTCAAAAGTTACAAACTCAAAACTTTCAGAATTAAGTCCAGTAGAGAAAGAAGTGTTAGTAGTTCTTGGAATGTGTTGAGGGCTTGAGTACTTTACCTGTTAACCAGTCTGGAATCTATAGGACAAGTCAAACACAGCAATAAAAATACTCCTGCTCTCGGAGATCAGAAATAATTGTGGCCTGCAAATTTATGCACTTACTGAAGTTAAAACCAAATCAAATAACACTGATACATACGAATGTTTTAAATACTTAACTCTGTACTCTTTCACCTAAGCATAAATCTCCAGTAATTCAAGCACTTGATTCAAAATTCCAGTTAGACCAATCAACCAAACAGCAAAATTTAATTTATTTCATAAAGATTTGTGACTAGAATATAATCTATATATTTTTATATATAGCCAAGCATTACACTGTGGTATCGGTTAAAGTAGTAAAGTTTTGTTTCTCAAACTCAAAGGCTATGAATTTGAAAATCTAGGGAAAAATGCTTTAATTCTATAAATTCAGAACTTTATCTCACGACACTACAAGAGAGAGTTTCAAACGAAAATTTTATGAGTCCAAGGTCTAATCTGGGAATGTAATGTTAATATTTTGTATCTTACTTCCATATCCATGAAAGTGTCTTTTTAATGATAACAGTACAGAAGTCCATATCTAATCACAAAGAATTCCCAATTGCATTAAAAAATGCTTAACAAAGGACTTAATCTGCTCATTATGGTTTTGACAAGGGCAGTGAAGGAGGAAAGGTATTTAAGCTTCCTTTTTCCACAGAGATGGCTAGAGTTTAACTGAAAAAAAATAACCCAAATTTAAGAGAATCAACTCAGTGACATGTTCCTAAATGAATGAGATTTCCAGATTGCTCAATTGCAGCTGGCTATCACTCTTAAATAATAATAAAATTAATTGCAGTGCAAACTGTCTTTTCAGCTTCATACATCCTACACTGACAGGAACAATTTTTGTGGTTTAGTTGTGATCATAATTATTGCAAGCAGTAGAATGGACACATAGTACGTCATTTGATGGCAATTCCTTTGTAAAAAAGCATAACAGTCTTGCTTGAGAAAAAGCCAAAAACATTTTTTCTCATTGTTCTGCTGCACCTTTAGAGCTCTAATTTTTCCAAAATATTCCTTAACAATTTAGCTTATTAAAACCTATAGTGAGTTGCGAGTACAAATTACTTATAATTTTATTGCATTAATTGAATAAGCAGATAGCATACTGCCCTTGTTTCATCTCAGATAGAGTTAATTTTCTTTCTAGTAACTGGTATAATACTGTGTTTTGGATTCAGGATGAGAAGAATGTTGATAACAAACTGGTGTTTTAACTGTTGCTGAGCAGTGCTTACACTAAGTCAAGGACTTTTCAGCTTCTCAGACTGTCCCGCCAGCAAGGAAGCTGGGGTGCGCAAGAAGTTGTGAGGGGACACAGGTGGGACAGTTGATCCCAGCTGGCCAAAGGTGTATTCTATACCATATGACACCATGTTGAACATGCTGAACAATAAAACTGAGGGAAATTGGCCGAGGAGGCGTGGCTGCTGCTCGGAGACTAGTTGAGCATTGGTCAGCCGGTGGTGAGCAATTGCATTGTGTATCACTTGTTTTGTATATTCTTTTATCATTATTGTTTTCCTTTCCTTTTCTGTCCTATTAAAATGTATTTATCTCAGCCTAAGAATTTTCTCACTTTAACTCTTCTGATTCTCTCACTCATCCCACTGTGAGGGGAGTGAACAAGCAGCTGTGTGGTTCTTAGTTTCCAGCTGAGGGTAAACCATGACACATGTTTTTATCATTGAAAATGAACTGGAGGTATGTAAAAAACATGTAGTTACCAACTCTTCTAATGAATCTTGACTATCAGTTGACATTTCATTCATATACAAGCTACAGTCTTTACCGTGTGAGTTTACAGTAGCTTTTAACTTTTACGAACAACATGACAGCGACTGAACTGTTGAGATATTGCAATTCCCTGATCAGCAGGTGAGTGTCAGGGTTTGTGGATGTGCTTTATCTGTTTTACATTTCATTTATCTACATGCATCCAGCAGCAAACAATAACTGAAGACTTTATAAAAGCCCTTCTTTGCCTATTTAGTGCTTCACTCCTGAAGGGAAGTACTGGAAAGAAACACAATGGGGGTAGGAAAATGACTTGAGTGATATCCATTCTCATCCAAAGAACCTTAAACCAATTTTAATCCCTGCTTTAAGTCATTTGCAATTCCATAACTTCTCTTTCCCTGAAATAGAAATAAAAAATAAAAGGAGCATAATCCAAGCATTTATCAAACGTTGGTCAAAAATCTATAAGTAAGTCTCTTGATTAGCTCTGTGTATAGTGATGACAAAGGTTAATGGTATCTGGGCTGCATTAGGAGTGTTGCCACCAGGTTGAGGCAGGTGATCCTTCTCCTCTACTTAGCACTGGTGAGGCTACACCTGGAGGGCTGTGCCCAGGTCTGGGCTCCTTAGCACAACAGAGGATATGGAGCTACTGGAGAGATTCCGATGAAGGGCCACAAAGATGGTTATAGGACTGGAGCATCTCTTCTATGAGGAAAGCTGTGAGAGCTGGGACTTTTCAGCTTGGAGAAGAGAAGGATCAGGGGGATCTCATCAATGTATACAAATACTTGATGGAAGAGTATAAAGAAGACAGAGACAGGCTCTTTCTTGTGGTGCCCAGTGACAAGATCAGAGACAATGGGCACAAACTGAAAGCCAGGAGGCTCTGTGTGACCATCAGGAAAAATGTTTTTACTGTGAGGGTGACTGAGCACTGGCACAGGCTGCCCATAGAGATTGTGGAGTCTCCATCCTTGGAAATATTAAAGAGTCATCTGGACATGGTTATGGGCAAACAGCTCTAGGTGACTCTGTTTGAGCAGAAGGGTTGGAAAAAATGAACTTCAGAGGTCTCATCCAACCTCAACCATTCTGTGATTCTCCAATGATGGTGGATAACGACTAAGACAGAACATATGTCTCTTACAATTATTCTGCTGAAATATAGAAAAGAAGATATGTATAGAATTCTATATAACTTATATCATACTCTTCGTAGAATATAAAAAGCAAAATGTATCTCTCTTTACCAGGATTTGGGGGGACACCTTGTTTATTTCAATTTATATGAACAAAACATTAGAGGTAGAACTGAAACTTGCTGTTTATTAAGGATAACCAAGTCCTTCCAACTCATCTAAGATTATAAACATAATAAATATTTTTCAAGTAGGGAAATGAAGTACAGCCTTCCTTCAGTTCAGAAGTTAGGCACAGGCCAACACTCAGTTTGTACAACAATTACTAGTAGAGCCTGGAGCACCGTGTACACTTCTCACACGAAGGTATCAAGGGGATTTGTGGAAACCATAAGAAAGGCATTAAAGAGTATTATCCTTTCTATTCTATTAGTCTCTCAATCTTTGCTACTTCTCTGGCAGCTGGATGCGTCTAATCCAAATGGAATATGTATTATACTATTAAGACATCTCTTTTTCTGAATTAAACACATTGTACATGCATACAATCTAGTAAAATAGAAGTAATTTCCTTACGCAGGATGAAGTTAGCTTATTTTTCCTTTTTAATATCAACAGAACAATAGCTCTTCATAAAACTAATTGAAATCTGCATAAAAACACTATAACATTATGCAGAAAAAAGATACTGAGAAGCTTCCCATCTACCTTAGCATTTTCTGTATCACCTACATACTGCCTAGGAAAAGGGACATGAAAAATACATATCCGATAAAAATGTAGAATTCTGTTCTGCATATTATGCAGAATATTAATTTGTATTTCTTAATTTTAGAGGTTAATTTTGGCTTTGTTTTTTAATGTAGAGCCTATATTGCTTCCTAAGATTTATAAGATTTATAGACAGGGAAAATAATCTCTGTCTCTTCTTAAAGTGTTTGCAGTTCCCCCAGTGTTGTAACAAGTGATTTAAATCAACGTCAGCAGCCTCAAAGGAAATTGAAGCTTTTACATTTCAAGTTTCGTATTACCTTAAGCAAGAAAGCAGTCATCTTCTGTATGTCACTGAGGTTTTAACCACAGCCTTTGGAGCAGTGTTAGAGAAATCTCACTATCTGCGTATCTTAAAAGTCATCCTCCAAGCATCTGGCCACACTGTTGTCACAGAGAGAGGCTTTGAGAGGAGCTGTAGGGTCTCTGCTGTGGGACCTGTGTCTGACCTCCTTCATCTGACTTAAGTAAGAACACTTCCCTGGTTCATGGTCCTCTCTTTTAGTTATCTTACCAGGAGCAACTGCACAGTCAGGAGCAAAGTCAATAATTACCGTAGCATTGGGGAATCTCACTGAGCCACACTGAGCTCGGGGCAGGATCTCTGCTGTTTGCTTTTCCTTTCCTTTAGCCAGTTCCCACCTCTTTTTTGGTTCTTCCTTAGACTCAGCTTTCAATCGATTGATTGTCTGCTGCCCATCACATTCCTGGAAGAAAAATGTGTCCCAGAAGACATCCCACCATTACAAACCCAAGAATAAACACTTTGAACTACTTTTTAAATGATATACTGTCAACTGGCATAGTGTTCTTTTCTAAGCTAGTTAGATCTACTTCAGCTACAAAAAAATGTTTGTTAGGTTTCTTTTTTTTTTTCCTGTGTTATAAGAAAAAGCAAGCAGGAACATTTTAGTGCATAAACAACCTCAGAGCCTTAGGATAGTAGGAATTTATATTTCTGCACATGTTTTGTAGCTCTGGTAAATGCAAGGTAATTTACCCCTTACTATGAGAAGCTGCCTACCTGCATTTTCCTAGTGAAGCACGTGAAATCCTCTGACCAATTCTTTTGAAATAACAGATGTTCTGTAGATTAACACACAGGCTTTCTTTGCTGTAACTTTCCTCATCTGTGCCTTTTCTGTCTTCTTTTGTCTTCGCTTCTTGCCTTTTTGTCTCACATACCTGCAGGCTTTTAGTGACATAAGTGGTGGGTTTTGTCTGAAGTTGCTTTATAGCTCTATACAGATATTCTCATAGCAGTTTTCCTTCAAGTCAGTTAATAACTATTTTTTGCTAGATAGTATAATTGTTGCTCCTTTAATGAATGGATGAATCTGTCAATTGATAACCCTGGAAGGTGAAACAAAAAGACAGCTCTTTCCTGCTGCAGCCTAAAATTCAAGAGGTAAATATGCATAGAGATTAAGAGAGATTTGATTCCATGAGATCCCTGACATTAAGGACTGATTTTGTTTAAATATACAGATAAGAAATTTTTAACATTGAGTGGTATTTATTTTTTCTGAATTCATTTATTCTGAATTTAGACATCTAAAGATAGTCATCTAGTTTAAAGCTGTTGTCTAGAAACCCTGAATCATTAGAGGAGAAAAGGGTGGCATACCTAGACTGGTGTCCTCTTCCCTACCTGGGAAACTCTCAGTGTTAGATCAGTCATATCAAGAGTTGTTCTTCCCTGTTGTTCATGTTGGAAGCATAGGTAAGATGACTTATTTGGCCTATCTTGCCTAACTCATAGACCCTTAATGAATCCTGCCCAAAGTATATAAATATTTTGGGTCAAAATTGTCTCTCTGAAATTAATGGCAATTTTTGTCAGTTCACTGCAATGAATTTAACATTTAACCTTTGATAAGGTACAAGGACATGGTGTTTGGGTAGTTTGCAAGTGCAAAGGACTGGCGAGGAGAAGAAAGTGTAGTAGTCAGGAAAAGCCAGAATCTGTTACTCAGTCTGGGTCCAAATATTTAAACCTCAAGATTGTTTTATAAATATAGAAAAAACAAATGGAAAATTTTAAAGAACAAAACATGCTATGCAATTTTAGATCATCTGCACTGTAAGTAATTGATCTTTATAGTACCTAAATCAATGGACAAGAGCAGTAAGGCCACTTATCAAATGGCTATATAAAAATTAAGGCTAATCATACTTGCTGGTATAGCACAGCTGAGAAGACCTGAACTTACAGCATTCTGAGCCATTTTCCTTCAAAGAGTAGATTTTTCTTCTACAGAGAGAGAAGGCTAAGATCTGAAAAGAGAACTTTGAGGAAATAATCTGTGGTAAACCAGTAAGATAGTTCATAATTTACATTTGGTTATGAAATAGTCCCATGAGCATTAATCACTTTGAGTCATTGGCAAGGGTTCCTTATTTCTGTGTTTCGGGGAAGAACACTTCTTGACAGCTTTCTGTAACTATATTCACAGAAATAATTGACTAGAAAATAAAAAATCTAGAATAACAGTGGAGACAATCTATATCTATGCTATTTTTTTCCTATTTCTCTTCAACTTTATTGTCAGAATAATGTTCTTTTAACTTGTTCTTTGAACTTTAAGTTTCAGTGGGAATAGTTATAAATTCATGCAGAATATACCTTGAAAATATTTGTTACTCATTTTAACCTATTTTTCTGTGGATTATTATTGCTTTCAGTCTTACATAAGGTTAGTGGCTAGTGACATTGCGACACCCATTTCAGTCTGTCAGGCAATGGAAATGAGACAGAGCATTTACAACTTCAGCTGCGGTACAGAAAGAAAGAGGCAAAGCAATGTTCAAGAAAATGCGTCCATGCTCAATTTTGAGGTGAGATATATTTATCACTTCCAACAACGATCAGACACAAGTGGAATACACACATACATACACAAGGAAGCATAATGTAGACTAAATCCTAAGAGGAACTCTACCATGTGACATGATGCTATTACAATAGAGCAGACATTCTCCATGGTTTACTCTCAATAGCTAAAATTGTCAAATATGTTTGAAAGTGTTCACCAGCCATCACACACTATCAGGTAGACTACACATGGCAAGTGAAGCAGACTTTTTTGTATAGCCAACTCGGCCAGATAGTGTATTCTCCACCACCACCACCACATTTGCCATCAGAATCATAATTTACCTCTTAACACGCTTCCTGGTTGACAGGTCACTCCACCAAGAAAACCAGGTGAAATCATAGGTGCAGCAAGCCATTTCTCTGGGAGTGTTTAGAAATGTAAGATTAGAGTATAAGAACAAATTAGAAAGAGGTCTTGGGCTTATTTTATATTCCCAGCAGTCAGTGATCTAGAAATTTCCTGGCCTAGAATTTGAATTAAAATTATCATAGATAATAGCCACAGCTCAATCTGCTCTCGGTGAATTCAAGTAATTCTTCTTTTGATCCTGCTTACACTTGTAATGTCTAAAAAATTCCTGTAAAAGCAGGTTCTCTCGTGGGAATAAAAAAATGCTTCCCTTTTGCTTTCAGTCTAGGACCCAATTGTAAAACTTAGTTTAAGAAAAAAATCACCTTTTATCTACCTTTTCCTTACCATTCATAACTATATAATTTCTTAGAACTCCCTTCAGCTGACTTTTATTCTAAGCAGAATTTTCAAGTGAATGATCCTTATTATAGAAGCATTCCCACATCATAAGATTGTGGTAATCTTGTTAATCATATCTGTACATTTTTCCTGTTTTATTACATTGATTTTGAGAAATTCCAGTGGAAAAATGAAAACATAAACTCCATAAAACTTTATTAATAGAAGTAGCAGCTCCTCCAAAAAACAGCAGCCACTGAAGCAGTTTTCTGGTGCCAGATACTGATGATACTTGAGGTAACTAGGACATTTGTTCAGATAACAGCTGTAACTAACATAAGACCTGAAAGAGATGTGATCTCCTGAAGTAGTGAATACAACATTTAAGTGAACACTACCTTTTAATTGGCCTAGTTCCTCTATTTGAGGTAGCTGGAGTGATCCCTACCCTTGAAAATACCTGTTTAAAAACAGAGTGCTTCAAAGGAAAATTTTCTGTCAGTTCTAGTGGCTGGTTTTCCAAAAACGACATTAGCAATAGCACTGACTAACCTTGCACATAACTTCTCTGAAAGGAGCATCTGTTTCTTCCATTCTCTCAGTGTCTTTAGTCTTTGCATCAGGAGTTATAAGGCAGTCACATGTGAAAACTGCTGACATGCACATTATAGAGCAGTAAAGGAAAACCATTCTAGCACTACTTTAAATTGAAATAGCCACCTAGGTATTCATTATGACAAAATACAGACTGATAAAAAAAGCAAAATATCTATTCTTTGGAATTAATTTTGCATACATCTTGACTTCTGAGAAAGAAAAAGTCAAAACTCAAAAAGAGTTTTGTAAAATATAAATGAAAAATATTTAATAATTCTTCTTGAATGTCTATTGCAGTACAATTAAATTTGACAAACATATATTCTTCTGTTGCCTTAAAGTTCATTCTTTATGTACTGCAGAAATAAATATAATTATTGGAATAGATTATCAACAGAAGGTCAGAATTTCTAACAGGTTCTTTTATTTTTAATATTCTCACTTTGTAATTAAAAAGTAATGAACTCACATCCATATTTTTCAGCATTTATAACCTCATGGATGACAGTTTTTCAGGTGCTGAGAAATCAGATGTGAGAAAGCCATTGCTTTTTAAGTGAGTCAGTCCTACCAAAGGGCTAATGTTTATAATTGATATGTATGAAGTAAAGTAATAAATAGGAACCAACAACATTTTGACCATTTTTCTAATTTCCTGGAGTCAGTCCACTGGAACAGGAGCTTCATAGTTGATAGTACCTCAATGGAATATTCTTTTAATCATTTCCATTTTATGAATTTGGTATTCTATTTTTCCATCACTAAAGAGGAAAGTATTTTTATGTTCTGTTCTGTCTCACTTTAGCCACTAAGGTCACTTCATTTCATTTGAACAGAACAACAAGTCAAGGATATGGAAATTTTTGTATTCTGGAACACCAAATTTTTAGATATCACTAAATTTTTAGATGTAATAAGACAGATTATTAGCCCAGCAACTTCACAGTCTCACAGCACTGCTTACCTGGCTTTCTTTGGAAGAAGCAAGCTCATAAGAAAAATGCTGGTTTATTGAAAGCTAGTCATAACAAGGCTTCATATGATCACTCTGCCTGACTTCTTGTCTTAACCTTGGTCCTGGTATTTAACCCTGCAGTTCTAATGAGTTCAGTAACTTGTGATTTGACTCACAGAATCATCCCCTTGAAGTGACTGACCCAGCAGAGTCTATATAGAATAAATACTGAAGTTCATACATGAACTGGAATTACTTGTACTCAGAATAGACCTTTTTCTTTGGTGACTCAAGAGATCCACACTTCACTATCTGATGGCAAAAACCCAAGAGGTTTCAAAAATTCTATTAATGTCCCATATGTTTTGTTAGATTTTTGCTGGTTTTATAGTATAATATTTTCTTGTAGTCTTGAGCATGAATTTCCAGTACTATATAACGTTTTTGCCTTTATCAGAACAAGGGTATATATAGATATATATCTCATTGTGATATACTATTTTATTTAACTCTCTTTGAAACAAATGAAAAAGCAAAACAGAAAATAAAGGAGTGATAGAAGAATATATGGGAATTATTAAGAGGTATTTGTTAAGATTAAAGGACTGAGAAGAGTTTTATTATTGACTATCAAAATAATTTATAGATGAACAATTTTTAAATAAGGTATTTAAAAAAAAAATATTCCTTAACATTTAAAAAATGTTAAGTCTGCCCAAGCAATACTGAAAACTTCTTTTAATGGCTTTACATTCAGCAGTACTTGCAATGTGAATGAAAAACAAGGTCCTTAGTCAGATCCAAGTTAAAAAGAACACAGCTGCTTTGATGGGAAAGTTTCCATAATAGTTTTTCAGTACTTCATAGGAGCAACCATATTTAAACATGTAACTTTCTGGTTTGAGGCAAAACTTTTTTTTTTTTTTTTTAATTTTTTCCCCTGAGATGTTAATGCAATTAATTAAGGATGAGGGGTGGTTCACTGTGATATTCATTACAGGAATAAAAGTCCAATTGTCTTCAACAAAACCAGGATTTAACTCCTTGAGTTCTGCTTTTAATTTCTGAGTTGAATAAATCAGTAACTCATTAATTAAAAATAGGAAAATAATCAGAAAAATTATGTGAAAAACTGTCTAACTTGGGAAAATTTCCTCTCCTCACAAAACAAACCATTCGATTTCACATGATTGTCATTTGACAACATAATTGGCCTCTCTTACGCTCAAAACTCAAAATTCAGCCAATGCTTCCAGGAAATTTGGCCTTTCTTGTAAGGTTTCATTACTTCCAATTGTAGTAAAAGTATTGTGATTTTAAAATTATTCTGAAAGCTAGAAATAATCAGCTAAAGGGTGAATTTATGGTGCAAATTCAGTTTAGTTCCTGGAAAAATCTACGTTTATATAAATTCACCTCTGTGAAACAATGAATTCCCCACTCAAACCTAGTTCTGCTTAAGCAACTTATTAGAGTCAAAGAACTAACTAGCTATAGATTTTTTATTGATTAGATCCACGGGATAAGTGGTAGAAAGTAGTATGATGAGAAAACACTTGAAAAAAAGAGAAGGGACAATGCTTCAATGTTGAGTGACTTGTTTTACTTCAGGGAAGACTCAGATGTGATATCCAGCAGAAGGAGGAGCAAGCTGTCTTTGACTCCAGATGGGAAAGACAGAGACTGGGGCTGAATTCCCAATGGAACCTAAGGTAAGTCATTTAGTGTCTCAGTTTTACATTTGTGAAACAACAAGTAACAAATCAAGCCAATTTTTTCACTTGGCAAGCTAGTGCTCAGGACTAACACCTTTACCTTCCATTGTCTTTAAATTCACTGTCTTCAGCTTCTCTTTGTATATCTGCCTTTGAGGGTCTTTCACATCAAGGACTCCTGGCTATTTTCTTGTCATATAAGACCTCATGTACATATCTGCAAAGGTAGTATTGACCCCACAGTTGGAGATTATATATCCTCTGAAAAACTCTACCAGAATGGTACAGAAGTGCAGACTTATGCTTAATCATCTAGTAAGTGTCTTCTTTCTTGTACATTCTACCACAAAGGAGCATCTTTGAGAAAGATAACAAAAAACTCTGATGGTCTAAAAATCATCTACACAGATGACATTTCTAAAAGTCTGCACCTCTGTGTGGAAAATACAAGGAGGATGAAAATCCTTTGAGGCCTCTGTGTCTGTCAATAAAAATAAGTACAGCCTTCACTCAGGAACTCAGACCAATTTAGACATCTTCAATTCCGACGTGCCATTT
>NW_010296458.1:0-14122 GCF_000700745.2 Antrostomus carolinensis | reverse complement strand
CATCGAGAATGCCTATACAGCACCCTCATTCATTTTGCTCCTCCCTCTTAACAGGTGCTTTACTCTGTGTCCTTTAGAATGTTTCCTTAAGGTCTTTTCTGTGTTGATAATGTAAAAAATAGAAGCACACACTTCTATAGAACAATCATGAACCCAACAGGAAAATCATGGAGAAATTAGTAACTTTGATTTTTAGTTTGCAACTTTAATCATGTTTTTTTAATGATTTCTTTTCATGTAATTATCTTACACGACAAACATATTGTATACCCCAGCTGGACACTTGCAGAGCTGCTGTTTCGAATCCCGTGATATCAGGCCTGTATGTTCTTACATTTTCCTTGATCTGAATGGATGCCAGGTGCAATCACTACCCCTATACCCTCATCATGCAAAGGGTATTTTGCAGCATGGCTTACCTAGATGGTCAAACATAGACTTTCAAACAGTTTCAAAACCTTTCCCCATGCGACAGCTTTACAAGCTATCTGGGAATAAATTTTAACTCCACTTCAGAAACACCTAATAGTGAAAGTGCAAATATTCTCTTGTTTGGAGCGCTTGTAATCAATCACTTACTTAGCGGAGGAAAAGCATTTATGCAGCTAGAAAGTACAGATATTCACCTGTCTTAGATTCCTCAACATTCCCAAATATATATTGGTCTTAGATCAAGTGAATACTGGATCCTTTTACCCAGAATACATTTTTGAAGTGTCTGTTTGTCTTTCAGAAAACTAATCTCCTTGCTTGCTTTGCTCAAATCTCCTCTTTTCCTACTGTAACATTTTCATAAACCACTTCATTTTTTCTCCTGTTTGTTTAGTCAATAAAGGATAGTAGTAAGAAGGGATTAGAATTATGAAATCTGCTCCTGCACTACAGATTGTCTCTCCCTCTATTAATAGGAAAATCACTGTGTAGTAATCAATCACTGTTGGTATACCATTTTCTTTCTCTCCAGCCTTATAAGCCTTGTTGGAAGGCCATAGTGCTAGCAGTTTGTTCCATAATTGGTCACAGAGAGAAAGCAGCTTGTTCTGCTAAAAATAGCAGAAAATCAGAATGGTCAATGCTTATTTATTCCTTTTTTTTTTTTTTTGTGAACCACAAAACGTTTGATTTATAGTAGAAACTGTTGATTTTGGTGTCATTGTTCAGCAAAGATTCAAGGCCAGAGAACATCTTGTTTCTGAGCATCTTTCCAGAGAATATCAGTCATTTAGAGGTGATTTCAGCTTTGAGCAGCTTCAAGTAAGATTGCTTCGTTCTTCTCTGTTTGAGTTTAAATGCTGTCCTTGTGAAATGCTTTGCACGGTAATTATCAATTGCTATTGCATTAAAAGGAATCAAAATACTATCAGAACTGGAAAATAAAGAAATAAATAACTAGAATGAATGGATTTCTATGTTAATTTCTATATATTAGGTTAACATAAGGGCACAAGAAATGGTTGAAAAAAGCTACTGAAATTCTTATGGTTTGTTGCTACTTGGCTTTCCCATTTTGTCACCGTCGTCGCTTATCAACACTTTCCCGTAAAGAGATTTCCTTTCCTCTTAAACCAATTTATTATGCTCTTTGCTTCAGTAGTCTAAGTTAGTTCACATAGTTTGTTTCTTTATCCATAGGGTCAGATAAACTTTTTTTTTTATTATTTCAAAACATAGAAAACAAAGCTGATAGAAAGAAGTGAAGAGGTTAATCTAAAATAACAGCCAGAATGAAACATGGCATAGGAATTCAATAAAAGAATCTTGTATTTTGGTAGGCACTATGATGTGAGACAGATAAGAACTTGCTCCATTCAAAGCAAGTTTCTTTGTTTCTTTCCTTAAATGGCAGAGTTCAGTTTCCAGCTTGGTGTTCTGAGACCTTTGCTCCAGGTTTCTAAACCAGATAACTGTTGATGACCACTCTCAAACAGACTTTGGGCCTGACGTCCTGTGCAGCTAGAAGCCCCCAGGGAGGTGGTGATGAAGCAGACAGGCATTGCTTGCTTCTGGTGTTTGCAACCCCTGGTTGCCTGGAAGGGTCTTCACCAGCAATGGTCATAGGGTTCACCTGGCATAATTCTGCCCTAGCAGAATATGTCCTAGTCATCCCATCTGCTCTATTTAATAGCTGGATGGAAACTTCATTATGCCTCAAATCAAGCAGACAAAACTGAATAGTAAGTGATACCTTTTAGAATGACAATACTGTGTTTTGTTGCTCTTTAAGCAACGAGATGGAGAAAGTGCTTGTATATTTTACTCTATTTGATACACATACTTAGAAATTATGAAACAATGTAGAAATATTAAAAAATACATTTTAGTTAATGCCAGTGATGTATCTGACTTAACTGTGACATGCAGTGCTGCTTTAATTTTACCTATAAATAATTTTAATACAAGTTTATTTTTGTGCCATGCTTTCTGAATGAAAACTTGCTTGGTAAATAATAGTATCTAATGCTATTGCCTTCCACAAGTGTTAATGAGGGCACTAAGTTAAAAAAATGACGCTCCTAAGCCTAAAAAATAAACTCTTTAGTTGGATTTTGATTCTTGTCTTTTCTGTGCGATGTTACTGCCATAGTAACAGCATATTGATACTACCTCAGTGTGTTTTACACTTTCATCTGTATCACTTTTATTCTTGCTAATCAATGACAAACGCAGAACTAATGCTGTGCTGTGATGAGGCAGGAGGAGAATGAGTGCACTGCATTTCTCCAGGAGAGCAATAATTGGATAAGCATACTTTGGATGTAGTGTCCTGTTCAGTAAATACATTCCAGTTTATAGGGAAAAACAAGCACAGACATGCTCATTCAATATTGTTAGAATATTTTTTGGGGAAAACTATATATTTAGAGAATATTTTTAGGGGAAAAAATGTAAAGGTCATCTTATATCCCACTGAAGTTTTATCAACTGAGAAGTTATGATACATGAAGTACCTTCTATTAAAATAAATTAAAAAGTCATTATCTTCTAAAATGAAACGTAATTCCCCACCTCACCATTTCTCTTCTGTTGCGGTCTTTTTGTCCAAGGGTATGGCCTATCTCATCTGACTTTGTCTAAAAGTCAGGCCTTCAGACAGTGATATTTAGACAGTCTCTATGGCTACTAAGAAGTGGAAGAGTGAGGTCTGGAGATTGCTCTTAAAGTTGCTCCTAATTTAACTGAGACCTAGTAAAGAGGATGTCATGCCTGAGAGCAAAGAAGGAAAATATCTGGGCTGATCGCTGCAGACCCTTATAGAAAAAAAAAGGCTGAAGAGAAATCTCCAGAAACTGTAGCCATCAAGGGAGGAAATTCATTAATTCGTACTTATATTACTGATTTTCTGTGGAATGGATTACAAAGGGCACAGCCATCATAATTCCTGGTACAAATGAACCTTGTCAATCTGTCTGTGAAAGGACTGCACAGCATACTCAATGCAGGACAGATATTGTCACCTGCATAAAAGAAAATTAATATTCAGTATAATCTGATTTCGTGTTATATTTTCATGTAGTCAGCATTTTCATTGTGTCTAGCACAATAAGACATTGCAGACCCTGGCAATACGATGAAAGAGGATGTTTTAAATACCACAGTAGCTTAAAAAACCTATACCTGAAAGTAGAGGGCTTTGCAACACCTTATACATTGCCAACTAAATTCACCTGGATTAAAATTATCTTCCAGGCTAAATGTATCAGGAAGGATTTCTTTTCCTGAATTTTCTCCTGAGCTATAAATAAGTACCAACTCCAGAGCACCCTCCTGGTAACTCAGTGTGGGGTCAGAAAACCTCTGAGAAACAGAAACTCAGTAAACGCTTCGTTTGGAATGCCCCTTTAGACATATCTACGCTTCTTATGGGCAGCTGCAGGCATTTGGGCTTTTGCGGCCCTGTCATGTCTCCTGTCATGCACAGTGACCAGCACAGGTCACTCGTATTTCAATGGCAGGGGGTTTAATGATGCACCTTTGCCCCTGCTGAGATGTCTAGTGGCATTTGTTAGAAATTATTTCTGAAGTTGTCCTTCACGTAACTGAACACTGGCACACCGAGTGCTGACAATTTTTCAAAGGATACCTCACCAGGATCAATTTACCTTTTCCCTTTCTAAGAATTGAGACATTTACCTATGCATTTTATAAGAACTTGATAAATTAGAGTTGCTGTGGCCTTCCTGTCATGTTTTCAGACTGGATTTGACCACATGATATTCCAATACTGCATCTCTGAGGTAGAGCACTGGGTAATTGTTTTGCAGTTCTTGCTATGGGCCACCACAAAATGGAAATTCAGGAGGTTGACAGAGGAAATGAAGTTCAGATTCTTATTTTAGCTACTTGACACTCATGCCAAGAATTTTTTTTTTTCTGATCCAAACAAAATCTTATAACTTAAATAAAATTTATCTATCAAGGGACAATTAACATCCTGTTGATTAATATGCAATTATAATTTATGCTTCAAAGACAATATAATCAAATAATTATATGTATTCCTGCATGGAAAAAATTGTTGGAGAATTCTGACATATTTCTTGCACTCCCTTCCTTCTACTACATTTTCCCTCTAAAACAATGGGGGGGATACATAGATAGTCACACAATTAAGTGTCCTCTCAAAAGGTCAGATCTAGAGATTTTTATTCAGAAATTTTAAAATACCAAATAAAACCTGCAAATAAGTCTTCCTTATCCACAGACATGTCTGAAATCCTTCTGAGGCCCTTCAATGTGTCCTTCACTCTACAAGTCACAGACTTTGTCTTTTAGATTAGGAATGCTCTGTATAGACTACATATAGCTTTTTCCCTTGAATTACATGCCTTTGTTTTCTTGAGGGGTGAAGTACATGCGCAGGCATCCTACATAGTCTTTATAGCCTCCCTCAGTCAACAAAAGATCCACTACATTATTTGTTTAAACGACCCACAATGAATTGTTCACCTTCTACTCCCTCATATATAAATAGCAGATAGCATGACTATGGTACCTCTGGCTCCTGTAGGTTATTTAAGCTGTAGAAAACATGAAAGGTTTCTGACTGATGACAAAATGCTCCAACATGTAGAAATAAAAAGGGTTTGCTGCAGAATAAAATCTGTGAACTAAGCAATTAGGGAAATGTTAAAGATTATTTTTCCTTTCCACAAGAGCCTGAGATTTCAGCTCTCCCCACCACCTCTCCTTTGAGTTACATCAACACCAATGTTTTTGATAAAGCACAAAACACAAGGGAACGATAAGGATCTTTAGTTCAAAATCAGCTTATTTAAAAAAAGCTAAGCCTCTTACCACAACATCAGGTTCCTGGTTTATCGCATGTCAAGTTTCTTTTCGCTTTTTCTATTAACATTAATCAACCTTGTATAAATGCATATTTACCTGACTGATAACGGCTTTTCTGGAAGATGTGAGAATCTATTTTCAAAATTTCTTTCTGAAAGGAAATGTATCTGAGTATCTTTAACTCCTAGGAACGTTAAATCTATTTTTTTCAGATTTAGAACTAGTTGCCCACTGACTCACAATACAAGGACCAGATTAACATAGAAAATACACCTTTCTGGTGGCAACTTTTTCAGATCTTGAAAAAATGAACACTTTTATTTTATAACATAAGCTCTCCTTTTCCATTTGAAAAAGATGTTTACTATTCTGGAGACTATTACACTGTAACTACACAGCTAGGACAGCTTGTTAAAAGATACTGCAGAAAATAAGTGACTGACTTTTATAATGTGCTCAGCAAAATAAGTGGAAATACAATATCATACCACTTTTCAGTTAATGTAAAAGCACTCTGTGCTTGCTGCAGTTCTTTCATTATCTCACCCCACACTTTTCTGAAATGGCCTTTTTGTCACTGCAAGAAGTATTGCTTCTATAAAGACAACTACAGCAAGCACACTTACTCTGGACACTCTCTACTAGCTTTACATCCTTTTTATACTATGGCACCCAAAACTGCAAAAAATTACAGTTTCTTACCAGACTTCTTAAGAGAGGCTTATTTGTGTTTATAGTCCTTCTCTATTTCACACTCAGAATATCCCAAGATCAGGTTCTTTGTTTACAAAACCAATTTTACCACTGTGTTAGTGGGAGAGGCTCTACTTTGGAATGGGAAGAAGCACCAGGGAGGGCAGAAGTAAATATCTATTTGAAAGCTAATTAAAAAATAATGTTTTACAATTTAAAATTAATAAATAATAATAACAATAATAATATGTTCATAATGTATGTCTGCAACCTACTTTTGGAGGCCTTGGCACTTTTTTTGAAAATCAGGTGTTCATGTTTTCTGAACACTGCAGAAAGTAGTGAACAGGGAGGAGAAACAGTCATGATTCAGAAAGATCTGAACTCTGCCATGGCTTTGAATGTAAATTCTAACATCCCCAAGGTTTAACCAAAATATTTGAGAAGGAAAAATTACATTATTCCACCTGGTTTATGGTTAGTTTGAGATAAAGAAAGTATAACACTTCCACAGGGTGACTCTTGTAATAGCAGGGAATCACTGCTCTGCCGACACTTTGAGCAAAAGGAAAGTCATGGTCTTAATAAGCTTGTCAATTCATTCAGAATGGAGGTCTTTTGTGTTTAGTTGTTTGGTTTTGTTTTGTTTTTTTCTTCAGATATTTTGTTGTTCTTGTTGTTACAATACATGTATGCTTTTAAACAGAAAAGAGCATGTTCAGGTTGACTGCAAATTGTAATACCAGTTGAATTTTCGCTACTTCAGCCAAAAAAAACTCAGAGGGAATGGGAACAAATATGCAAACAATATGAATGTGTTGTTTGATATTTTTAATTCAAAACACTTAAGACTTTTATCTGGATATAAAAGCTTCAGTAAAACGTTTACCTTAATTCAATAATAGGTGGGGTTTTTCCAAGAAAGACTGAGATTATTTTACAGATCGTTTGACCAGCAAATTTTCAATCCAATTCTTAGTCCAGTTCTCCTCAGAACAACCCATTATCCTGTGCCCATAGCCCACACCTGTATCTTTCATGGCATATGAAATTTTTATGGACTAAGTGGTATAAAGGAGTATAACACATGCAATTTTCCAGAGGAGACAGATGAATAGATAGCCTCAAAGTTATTAGTATAATTTGGTATTACGCTGCACATCAAAATACATTTGAGTCTCAAGGCAATGCTAGAACAATGAGGCATAAAATCAGACAATCAGAATTTTAAAAGGCTTATTCCAGTGTCACATTTTTCCTATAAATCAAGAGCACTAATAAGCAGTGGCAGTGGCAACACTGTTGAGTATACAGCTAGTAAAGAAGACATGGTATCATTCTCAAAGGATACTGTGTTCTCAGGTAGGGTAGTAGCAAACAGATTAAAATTGCTGCCTTATTTCTGGAAGCAACCGTGTACCATCAGGGAGGCAGGACCCTGAGGTTACAGCACAAAGGAAGAATAATAGATACAGGAAGGATATAATCTGAGTACATTAAAAAAACTTGGCTCAAATCAATTGGAAATGTCCCCAAATGTAAAATATGCCATTTGCTGTGTGATGAGTACCAAGTACTCCTAAAGGACTAGAGAAATAAGAAAACATGCCTGCCACCCCACTCTGTTTCACAGCACAGCACTGTCTCCAGACCCTCTGAGGTAGCTGACTGTGCGTTATCAGTCCACTTGTCTGGATCAAGAAACAAATGAAGTTAGCATATGCTTATGTGCTAACTCTCTTGCACAGAAGAGCACTGAACTGCTGTGCGTAGACCTTTCTTCACACCTGAACTAACTCTGTTTAAAAAAGCTGTGTATCTCTGAGCTACACTGTCAGTTTGCTGCATAGACTAACCTCTTGAAAAAATTAGTGACCTGTCCCAGTTCACAAAGTGAATTAGCAAGAAAGTCAGTGTAAGTACTGAGAAATTTCTGACAAGCAATAATTTCTCAGAAAACTGATTTACAATGTCAAATAGAAATTAAACCAACCAGGCATCAATTTGAACAACTAAGTGATAAACTTACAATTGCTGTCAAGCAGATAGGCATTTGAAATAACAGTACATTATTAATACTACATGCGTTTCCACTTAGAAAGGGTTAGAGTTGATCTGGAAACTGGGTCTCTTACATTCCGCTTATTATCTCTTAAACCCTGTGTGCTCAAAACCAGTAGAAACCTTTATGTTTCTAAAGCCCAATCCTGTTTTACATCATTTCTGCAAAACTAGGATATTATTTCTTCTAGAAGTTTCTTGTGGATAGTTATCTATAGCACCAAAACCACCAGCATGCTTTATATTAGAGTGTGCAGGAGGTGTACTCCAACAAGAGTTTACTGAAGTGCTCTTTCACACCTAGATGTAGTTCACCAACTGATAGATTCTCATTGTAAAACATAATGCAGTAAAAAATGTCAAGTGACTTCTAAGCTTTAGACTTGTAACCAGTTTTGACAGGAAGCAATGAAAGAACTAGATCTCTGTGCATAGTACATAAGGTGGAGATTCTTTAAGAAAATAACTTTTTATTAGAAAATGACAAGGTCATTAAAAAAAAAAGATGCTTCACATATCTGAATCAAATAGAAATGTAATCCAGAAAAAGCTTCGATTAAACCAGTTCTTGGCTTTTGATATTTCCCTTTTGACAGCATATCTGCTCTGAGTACCAATGTTCTCTGTAGGTGTCCCAAAAAGGTGAAAACAAATAGAGTTCCCTGGGTTCCAGACTTCATGATGTCTGGTAAGATTTATGAGTATATCTGTCCAGCTTCTGGATGGTCCAGATTTTCTGGCTCTGTTTTACCCTGTTGATACTGTTGGCCTAGAGCCTTGTTTCCATTCCCTTTTATGGGCTATTTAAAAATAATGAGAGACTGATCTGAAAGTAAACATCAAAATAATGAAATCTGAAAAAAACCCCAAATTAACTTTCTATATATAGATTTAAGCTTGGTTTAATTTTGTCATCTTTACTAAAGAAATTAAATTATATGAGCACATCCCAAAATGAAATATTTTCTAAAGTTGTACATTTATATTTTAGAAAAAGTTTAGAATTGTAAGGTGTGATTACTTTTTTAGTATGCTTGTTTAAATTAGGAATAACTCCAGTGAGCCACACCGATTTAAAAATGCTGCACTATTATGAAGTGTGATAAAGTTCACTTCAAGTCCTGAATGACCACCAGTCTGTGACCTTTAAAAACAGTTGTATGTTAGCAGTACTATTTTTCAGATACTGAATAGGACTCAGTAAGGAATAATTATTCTAGAGCAATTGTGTTAATAGATACTCTTGCTCATGAGTAAATTCGCTTCATTCTAGCCTGGTTCCACACTCACAGTAAAACTCACCCACCCTTTAATTCAAATTAGCTTCCAAGGTCAGGAAAGCCTTTCTCCTTGGTGTAGTTCTTGGTCCTGAACTGCATCCACACGGCAGTTCCTTACTCTCATTCCCATTATTACATGTTTAATGGATCCCTTTATTCTCTTTTCACAAGTATGAAGTCAGAAATGTGATATGGCAGCAGTATAACCTCGCTTGGTATGTTTCTGAAATCTAAGAGTCACACTACAGTTTTGTCTGGGCTGGGAGATGGAGGGACCAGGGGAGGAGAAGACAAGCTTAGGAGCTGTTGAAATACGTAGGAGGATGATACATAATTCACACTTTAATACAATGCTTTGTCTGCTTTGAAATTATTTTCAAATATGATTTTAAAATGCCCTGACTGCTTGTAAAGCAACAACTTTGAAAAAACATTCAGCTTAAGCCTTAGGAAGACCTTGCCCTCAGTCCATATTAAGTCGGTGTAAAACCTCTAATAGTTTCCCCATAGCCCTGTCAAGGTGCGACTATGAATCATTCTGAATTATGACTGTAAGTGTTTTAATGAGAACCTGAAGAGCAATGGCTTAACTACTCACCTATGTCCCTAACAAGTAAATAATTCCATCTTTTATATCACTAATTTCTACATTTTTCCTTACAGTGGTAGCCCAGGTTCATTTCTGACAAAGGAGGAGGCAAAAGAAGGTATAAGAGGGGAAAGCACAGAGTCAGAGTACATTTTTCTAAGGGTTCTGAACCTTCAGGTATAGGTTAATATTTGCATTATTCAGTCATATAATGTCACTTGAAACTTGCATATACTTTCCCTGCCTTCAACTAGGGAATGAAATACACTTGTAAAATGCTGTTAGCATTCTACTCTCTTCCAAATCTTGAGTTTCAGTATTATATGTTCCTTACCTTCTTTATGTACACCCCTCCTTGTAAAGTTATGGCATATTCTTAGATGTTTTTATTCATTTTTCATGTTTCTGCAGAACATATGCCATGAATAAAATTACAACGAATTTGAGGGTGATGTATATATAAATATATGTAAGACTTGCCAGTACTTTTGACAGTGGCCCAGAAGAGATCTAGTCAAAGGTTTGATTATCCTCTGAGTCAGAAAATAATGTTATACTATCTGATAGTAAAATGAAAACATAAAATACATACCTGTAGTGTGTATGAATCAATTATCATCTGTCTTGTCCATGTATCTGTAGAAAACGAGGTGGATGTATCAACTCACATGAAGAAAAATAGGTTAAAAAACAGGATTTTCTTTTAACATAGCCGCAATCTTAATTCATTTCTCCATGACAAATTTAGTTCTCCATGTATTTATTTCACACATACATATCTATAATATAACTGTTGCAAAATAACATCTGTTTACATTTCTTTTATGTGTTTTCTGTTGATCAGGAAATCAAACAAGTCATTTTCAAGATGCACATGCTTCTTTTTTTTTTCATCCTGGTAAAAATACCATCTTTATCTTTGGAACGTCTCATATCTGGAATGGTTTAGTCTGGAAATTCAAATGTTACTGTATTTTCATGGTATTTTTGTGGGCTCATTCTATGACTATTTTGCACCATATATGTAGTTGTAATATCACACAATAAAATGAGCCTAAAAATGATTTTGTCAGCAACAGTATGTTGTTTTCCAAAAATAATAAGCCAAATTTTGAAGACCATGTCTAGATACTATTTAGTTTTGCATCAAAACCAAGATGTATACTATTAAATTTGAACACACAGGTTTGGCATGCATTTTGATGAAAATGAGAGCCTCTGCTGCCCACATAGACATTTTTTTAGTAGCTTAATCTGACAGTCCAAGATACATATGCATAAAACAAATAACTTCAGAGCCAGTTATAAATATTTTAATCTTTTTTTTTTTTCCCCAAGAAATACAGTTAAAGGGTTCTACAGAAGTCTATGCATTTCATCTTCTTCACCATTCACACATAACTGTACTTAATACTTTTTTTTTAACATATTTTAGGAATTATTGTTCTTGAAAAATCTTAAAGAAGGATATTGGCATAGGATATAACTAAAACTTTAAAAAAGACTTAAAGAGTAAAAAATATTCTTCTTGCTTCTGAATTTTCACCTATAACTTGATAGGATTTTTGTAAATATGTTTTTATAATTTCTGAATTCAGTTTTGCTCTTTAATGTTGCTAGAACTTTTTAAGGAAAAAATACGCATACATAGCTAGATAGTAGAAAATCCACATCAAAGCTTATCTGTCTTCCACACCCAAAAAGTAGAGATTGTGCTTGATCACAAGGATATTGTCTTTTCTCTGTCCATGTCTGTAATTTCTTTACAAAAATTAACAGAATTTAGTTCCATCTTAATGTGACATTGCATATAATTAGTTTATGAGGGAATCTGATATATTACATGAACAGCATAGGGCAGGAGATGAAGTTGAAGAAGGACAGTGGCTAGCTGCATAAGAGGAAAGATAGGGATTCACTGGAAAGTATTTTGTAAGAGGAACTTGAAGGAAGGGGGCAGTAGGTTCAAACCGGAACACAGGAGGTTCCGCTTAGACTTGAGAAGAAACTTCTTTACAGTAAGGGTGACAGAAACTGGAACAGGCTGCCCAGGGAGGTTGTGGAGTCTTTCTCTGGAGACATTCAAAACCTGCCTGGATGCCTTCCTGTGTAATCTCATTTAGGTTCCTGCTCCGGCAGGGGGATTGGACTAGATGATCTTTAGAGGTCCCTTCCAATCCCTAACATTCTGTGATTCTGGGAAGCAGTTCAGTAAATTATGGATCTGTTCTCACAGCTGTGAAGAGGGAAATGGGAAAGACACCTGTGCTGAAGA
The DNA here is from genome assembly GCF_000700745.2 of Antrostomus carolinensis. Classification (NCBI taxonomy): domain Eukaryota; kingdom Metazoa; phylum Chordata; class Aves; order Caprimulgiformes; family Caprimulgidae; genus Antrostomus; species Antrostomus carolinensis. The sequence goes on along the minus strand of NW_010296458.1, from coordinate 1,935 downwards.
CAGGAAGAGGACAAACTTTGATTAACACTAGGAAGCAAGTGGGAGGTTGCTGCAATAATACATATACTCAGATGCATTTTCCCCTTCAACATACCATCATTTTTGAAAGAAACTGTGAGAAAACTGATCTCATGAGATAAGGTAGAGATCAAGGGAGTTACCATAAGCCTTTGGTGGCAGGAAGGCTGAGCACCTTTCTGAGCAGAGAGAGCAATGCAGAAACACAAGGAGGGAATTTTATGGAGAAGTTTCTCCTGAGCTAATTTGCAGTATTGCACCAGATTATCATGCTTTAAATTAGGAACTCACTTCTGAGGCTGTAATATGTTTAGTGGAGCTCAAGGAGAAACTAAACACGTACGTGGAAGAGACATATGCAGTATACTAATAGCCAACCATTTCAGTCCCTTGAAACCCCCTGAAAGTTACTTATAGACTGGGAGAAGGGGACAGAGGATATACAAAATTTCCTTTTCCTTGAACTTACTCTTCCTTAGGTATTTCAGATGCTTGGTGAATTCTTAACCAAACCTACTAGGTTTTGTTCCTGTGAATGGTATCTTTGCTTTGAGAGGACTGTCAAAATAAATCTTCCATGAAAGTGCATTATATCAAATTTCAGAAGTGTAAGCAAAGAATTACACAAAGGCATTGCATTTTATTGACTGTAACTTCCTTTTCTTTGCTTTTATTTTTTATAAAGACACATAACTTAATTTTAATTTCTGATATATACTTGAAAAAGACAGACTCCTACTACTACCATCCTAGTTGTCATCCTGACTTAAAACGTCTGGAACAGTATTTCTGGAACTAATTCCCTTAGTGCACTTTTTAAAAGGTTTGAATTATGTGTTTTACATTCAGAAAGATTCCTTTTAATAATAAATGGAAAGTTAATCTCTATCCATTAAGTCTTTGAAGGTAAGGAGTAACGCCAATTTCCCTTGAGACTCATAAGACTTTTCTCAAATGATAAAAAAAATTGTCTGCACTGTTCAATTCTAGTACAGTCAATTCTAGTACAAGAGGACTATATCAATTTTTTTGTATCAATGAATTCATTGAATTGCAAAAGATAGAAGGAAGTTGCAATGGTGGGAATGGCACGAATCTCCTGGAATGCCAACAGAGGGAGGGCAAAACCACTAACCTTTGGCAGATCCCATTCATTGTCAGCTTGAACCCTCAACAAAGCCACTGGATGTGGTTTTGGAAATGTCATTCTGACAGCTAATTCATTTTTATCTGACAACAGAGAATACTAAAATAAACTTAGAATATTCAGCTGTTTCTGTGCAAAAATAATAATCAAGGCCCTTAACTGCTTCTCATTTTTTTTCCAGTCTTTGACATCCATTCCTACCTCTGGTCATCCCATGACATCAGCCTCCATTTTCCTTATGTTTTCAAACATGTGTCCGTTCTTCCTCTGATGATATAGCACCTGACTGGGAAGGTTGGTCTTTTTAAACACCTGCAAAGTAAAATGTTTTTCCACTTCATGATCCCTTCTAAAATGCAATTTTCCTTCTGGGATGCCTAGAAAAAAATGACAATGTCTAGGCATCTGCTTATTTCACTGATCCACAGTATCTATTTGTTGCCTTTTCTATCTGTATTTTAGAGAAAGAAACACAGAATATTCCATTTTATCCTGTTGTTCTTTATTCAATGATTTCTGGACAGATACAATGGAGCTGTCATGGCACTGCACGAGAAATTACAAACCTTATTCCATTTTTTTTCATCAGGTCATCTCATCTCTTTGACTCAATTTTTTTTTTAATTTGTGATATGTAATAACAATGCCTTCTTACCTTTGCAACAGTGTCTGAGCTCTGCAAATTAATATTACAGTGTCAGATAAATATTTCTTATTCCATGGCTGAGACATTGTGATAGTTTGGGTGGATTCACCCTTTGGCTTGCAGC
>NW_010296457.1:77655-82766 GCF_000700745.2 Antrostomus carolinensis | reverse complement strand
CCCCTTCCCCCACTACCAAAAACAGCCGCCCCGCACGCACAGACCCAATACAGATACTAAATAAACAAGCAGTATTGGCTGTCTTGTAAAGTTTTTCCTGTGTTCTTTATTTTGTTAGTTTTATTGTCTTTAGTGATAGAATGGAGTATCCTAGATAATGAAAAGCCTGGAAAATACGAGGAATTGGGCGTCTTATGAGAATTACCAAGTGGCTCCACATGGAGTCAGTCAGGATTCAGCACAATTCAGTGGGAAATAAGCTGTCTCCTATAAAAAAATCCCAAACCTTTGGGTCTCTGTCATTTGTAGCGTGTGTACTTCAAGGGTTTGTTAGCTTGGGCAGAGCATGGTTTGAAAAAACACAGTAAGCTTGCACTCAGTATGACATCCAAGCATTATGAACCGTGTGGGAGTATTTGGCTTATTAACGTTGCCTGGTTGTGTGCACAAGCACTCGGGTAATGCAGTGCAGGCGTTCTCGGGTGCGAGGTTACAGAAACATGGTTTTGGGAGATCCAGGCTTATGCTCAGAGCAGTACAGTGCATTCAAAAGCTGCTGAGCCCAAACAGGTAAACTCAGCCAACTTAAACTGGCTGTGCAAAGAGCCAGATGGAAGTCTTTGCATTTATTATGCTTTTAATCCGTGTTCCAGATACACTGCCCATGGACTTGACTTGTGTAACTATGAAAATATGTTTACAAAGTATTACTGTCCTGTGCAGTTTAGATGTTGGTAATCCTTGTCTTTTTTCACAGCTTAGTCCTTCAGGAAGCCTTTGTTTTAGAGATTGGTTTACACTAGTATTTTAGTATGTATTAAAGACAGTTTATAGAAATGTTTTCATATAATTTAAGCCTATTGCTTCAAGAAACGGTAAGAGCAGAAAATAATTCTGATTTTAAAATAATTTCTTTACAGAAGACCATTTTGATATTAAAGGAAAAAAATGCTTCATCTGCAGTCTCTAGTGTGCATTTCCACTGAAGAATAATCTGTTCAAAACCATGGGTCACTAGCTAATACAGATTGGTATGTCTTAGAACAAATACTAAGATGCTGTAAAATTACAATTAGTGCTATTCCATAGGGTTGTAAGCTATTTTTCCACATTTCTTTTTTTGTTTGTATTTTCAATATGAAGAATCTTTCTTTGTCATATCTTAATGTTATTCATTTGGAAAATTGAAGTCTATTGGAATATTCTAATTTTCTTACTCAAATGTACAGGATGCATACATTCTGGATACTAGAATAATTATATAGAAAATAATAGTGCACCTGGAAGACTGCCTTTTGTGAAAGAAATTCAGATGCACAAGTAGTTTCTTGTAGGAATTTTCAGTATTTTGGACATTCTGTCCTATGTTTTTAGGGTTCTAGAATGGTGACAAAAAGAATGGATGAAGATTAAAATTGAGGGAACTAAACAAATCTTTTAATTTTTCTCTAAACATAGTAACTTGTTTACTATGGAGATACACAGACTGATAGGTATATTCAGAGAAGTAATTGGTGCTACGAAGATCCAGTGTTGCTGAAATTAATCTGAAAGAATGTTGTGAAAGAGAGATTAAAGATGAAAAGCTGAGCTATTATTTAGACATTGAGACACTGTGCTTGATAGCTACCCTAATCAACAATGAAAAATGGCTATGGCAGTTTTTACATGGGACATGCTTCTAATTGTTTTGTTGTTATCCAACGATCCGGACTCCATATGCAATTAAACAGTTTTTCATTAATTATTCTGAATGCTTGGGTTGACAGGCGTGACCTTCCTGAATTTAATATTAAGACCTCAGTTAGTGGAGATCCGTTTATGGATCCCCTGCTTGCTTTATGGGGCAGTGAAACCCCTGTCATCAGGTATCCCTGAAGCCAAGTGTGGTGTAGATGCAGCAGTCTGGGCTTTGCCTGTTACAATATTATTTGGCTTGCATACAGTTTTTTTGTTTAGTTCTCTCTTTGCTTAAAAGCACTGCTGTGTCATGCATCTGATAGGACTTGCAGAAAAGCAGATGCTTAACTAATAACTTTATGTTATACTTTCTTGCTTAAATAAAACACTCTCATCTCGGTTAATAGCATTATTTGCTCAACTTAGCCAAACTTCCTAAATTTCACCATTGTTAAATACCTGCATTTTACTCCTGCAGCAGCAGTTTTCTCTAGAGGTTTTATGGCTGAAGCCTTTATTTGTAGGTTGTGTTAACTGACATGTAGTGTCAGTAATTTCACTGAGGACTTTCTTTTCTCCAAAGGCATTTACTGTTCCTAGATTTGAGCTGAGGCTGGACTTTCACCCTTCTGGTTTAAGAGCTGTGTTGTTGGTGGGGGGTTTTTTGTTGTTTGTTTCTGTGTTTTTCAGTAGAACAGTGAGTGTTTTCTTGCTTTCTTAGTATTTTTATATTTTTCTACTCATATTTTTTTTTAAATAAAATATTTCCATAAATGAAAGAGCATTATTTATCATCTTGTGTTGACAAAATGATATGAAATTGATTAGTTAAATTATTTGACAGTGATGCTATAAAATATTTTCAGGGAAATTTACTGTATTTTATAAATTTTTGTAAGTGTGTGGTTTCTGAGTCTGGTTTGGGTCAAAACTTGTCCTCCTCAATTCTCTTGGAGCCCTGGGTTCAAAATCTTTTGGGTTTCTCCTGCTTAGTCTGTCCTGATTCACAGAGCTTGTGCCTACACCATGGTCCTGCTTGTTCTGTGCCTGGTCTTGTTGCATGAGCATCAGCAGGGCTCACCTCCTTGTCCTCGCTCCAGCTCTCCTTCTGGAGCGTGTTCGCTCCAAAGGGAAATGCAGTGTGAACGAATACTTCTCTCCTCCTGTTTATAAATGCCTACGTGTAAAGATGTGTATGTTTCTATCTCAGGTTTAGACAAATTAACTTTAAAAGAGCTTTGAAGCTCACTTAACACTGTCTCTCTTTGGAAAATTACTTCCTTTGTGCCAGCTATTTGCATGTATGTAAATATTATATGCAACTCACTACATTGTGGGGAAAAAGACCTCTAAAATCATATTGTTTTATTATGAAAAATAAATCACTTAAATCTGCAGCTATTCTGACTGATTGGGTGTGAATTTTATCCTATATATTTGTTGGAACAGTTGTCAAACCTCTGGTGTCTTAAATATAATTTTAATGCTAATTTATTCATAAGGCAAAGAAATCCAAAGGGCAAATTTCCCACTACTAAAATCATGCCTTTTGGCTTTGTTGAGATGAAATATGTGTTGTGTGTTAACAGTAGCTACAAGGTATGTATGACTTTACAAATGTATCCAATTTTGTAGTGGTGTGTTTCCGAAATAGTAGTTGCTATCTGAATAAGATAATTGTAACAGTATATTCAAGGCATTCTGAATGACTCTGCATTATCAACTTTGTACTGTAAAGTGATTAACCCAGGTGGTTAGTGCCTTGCTGTATCCCTTGATATGTATCTCATTAATACTGTTTGTAGCAGATGTTTGTTCTAATGAGTGGAGCTGAATGTTCAGACAGGAGTAGGGTTGGTAAAGTAATGAGACACCAGTTTTGAAAAAAGGACCGCTACCACTAAGAGTAATAAAAAGCTTTAAAATGTCTGTGGAATAATTCAAATGAATACAATCAAAAAGGACTAGGTTTTATAGTGGTAAAATGTGACCTGAACTCAATGCAAGCTATTAAGGGGTGTAAGTTATTTTCCTACATTTGTATGAGTACCTTTTTATTTTTCACATCTGTACACATGCAGTTTTAGTAAAAAATAATAAATACAACCATAATACCATGGCTGTTGAATTATGGTAAGGCAGCTATTTTAAAAAGTGCAGAACGGGTAGTTCTTGCCAAAGGCTATTATATTTGAAAAATTATAATGCAAATTTAATGGCTTACAGATACCTAAATGTGAACAAGTAGATACTTGAGCAGTGTAGGGGAAAGGGATCTGGGAGTCCTGGTGGACAGCAGGATGACCATGAGCCAGCACTGTGCCCTGGTGGCCAGGAAGGCCAATGGCATCCTGGGGTGCATTAGAAGGGGTGTGGTTAGCAGGTCGAGAGAGGTTCTCCTCCCCCTCTACTCTGCCCTGGTGAGGCCGCATCTGGAATATTGTGTCCAGTTCTGGGCCCCACAGTTCAGGAAGGACAGGGAACTGCTGGAGAGAGTCCAGAGCCACCAAGATGATTAAGGGAGTGGAGCATCTCCCTGATGAGGAAAGGCTGAGGGAGCTGGGTCTCTTTAGCTTGGAGGAGACTGAGGGGCGACCTCATTAATATTTATAAATACGTTAGTCATGAGGATGGAGCCAGGCTCTTCTCAGTGATGCCCAACGATAGGACAAGGGGCAATGGGTGTGAGCTGGAACACAGAAGGTTCCACTTAAACTTCAGAAGGAACTTCTTTACAGTGAGGGTGACAGAGCACTGGAGCAGACTGCTCAGGGAGGTTGTGGAGTCTCCTTCTCTGGAGACATTCAAGACCCTCCTGGACGCCTTCCTGTGTGATCTTATTTAGGTTCCTGCTCCGGCAGGGGGATTGGACTAGATGATCTTTCAAGGTCCCTTCCAATCCCTAACAGTCTGTGATTCTTTGATACAGAATGCAAAGCAGCTCTTTGATAATTGCTGCTAATTGTCGAAAAGATGTTGGTAGCAAATTAGTCAGGAACATCTCTGAAGTTAGTTATTTTTTTCATGATTAGCAAAATACGTTTTAGAAAAAAGGCCTGTTGCCTAAATAATTCTCATTTAGTTGGTATCATAATACAAAATAAAAATAGTAAAGCTCCACTTTATGATAAAACTGATGCCCAAATTTTTGGCTAGTGTTTATCAATCAAATAATTTTGATTTATCCAAAGCATGTACCTTACTATATTACAAAACTTGTGATTGCTTCCCAGGTTTCTTTAGTTTAGCTTTTTGTACAAATTAAAGAAAATTTCTGTTTTTGTAAAGAACTTCAAAATTATTGGCAGTTGCAGCCTCTGCAGAAATGTATTTGTGACCATTCCTTGAAGGAAGTCTACTGGATGTGTTTTAAGATAACTTTTTGTGCATGTTGTTGAAACATAATGAGGGCAAGGTAAAAGTTTCTCCAT
>NW_010296457.1:42954-77626 GCF_000700745.2 Antrostomus carolinensis | reverse complement strand
TTTCCCTATTCTTTGATCCTTTACATGATGAGATGAAGCTTACATACATAAATGAGAAATTGCAGATTCTTAATATGAAAAGTTATCCAAAAGTCATTTGTGACAAGAGTAACTTGTGAAAAGGTGATCGTTGTTTAATAACAGCTCTAAAAAAATGGCCAAAGCTCAGAAATGTGTTTTTTTTTTGTTTGTTTTTTTTTTTTTTTGAAATTAAAAGGTAAAATAAAGTAACCCAAAATTAGGTGGCAAAGTAGAAAAGTGGTATCCTGTCTGCGAAGGATTAAAGAAGAGATAGTTGAATGGGTTCATGAAAAAAAGATTATCCTTGAGAGACAGGAGGAGGTTAGAGAGAAAGTTAGGATAATAATGAGAACTAAGGAGGACAGAAGATTGGAGAGTAGTACTAATCCAATTAAAAAACGGATCTATGCACTTGAGAACTCATTATTAAGGACAAGAGACTGGCTTGTCATGAAAGCAGATCTGGAGAATGGAAAGGTTGTCTCCTGGGAGCAAAGATATTAATGTGGAGTTGAACTTGAAGGAGACTCAATTGGGAATGAAAAAGAAGCCATAGATTAATTTTCAAATTGGTAGAAATGACATGACCAGATTCTCATGGATGTAGAATTCTACGCACAGTAGTGGAAAATGCCTGAAGTGGAGGTTTACACAATTGTTAGTGGATTCTTTCCTAATTTCGAGGAGAGGGACAGAAATGTAAGCTGTTGAGATTTGACAGATGGCTTTGGAAATGGTGTTAACAGGAAAGTTTAGGGCTGTTAATCACTGGAAAGCATTTGTGAGTAAAGAGCTTTTCTCAAAGTATGACTGCCCTCTTTCTGGGCGCCTTACTTTCTGACCCTAGATGGCTAGTGATTAAGTGAATTATTATATATTGTATTTTGAGTGTCTTGTTATTTAGTCATGTTTAGGGTTATACATGTTTATCATTTAGGGGTCAGGATAGAGCATTTGTCTCCTGATGATAGGATGGTGTGAAGAACCCACTTCAGAATCATCTGGGTGTTTTTAAACCACACCTTCCTTTCCTTTCCCTTCCTCCTCTACCCACTTATCTTAAGAAATAGACTTACATATTTATCAGTTTTGCACCATTGGTTGGTAACGCTGTATAACCCTTCCTCTGTGGTGGGGCATGTTTCTGTGGTCTGAAATTTTAAAGGACAGAAATATTCGGGGGTTTGGACATGGAGTGAACAAACTTTTCAAGACCAAATAGATATTTTTTTATTTTTTAATAGGAGTGACAGGTTTTATGAACCACTTAAGTGGTTTGATTCCAAGTTAAATGAGCTTTATTCAAATCATGTGCTTATGTAGCTATCAGTAACGGGCAAAGCCTCAACTATGGAGTGCTAATTATACATCATTCATGAGTGTGGGACAGCTGCTCTTCAGACATTTGTTATTATTTTCATTGAATATCTGAAAGTAGTAGTTGTAAGGGTTTTTCTGGTATTCCCATGAAACTGTCAAAATGGGATGGTATTTAAAAGGAAGATTTGGAACAAAAACTTTAGTTAAAGGGGTAAACTGACTGTTGCTATTCCCCTGTTCCTAACTCTGCACTGTTTTGTTGCATGCTACATTTTTAAGGTCTTTGGAAGGGAAATGCAGTTTTTGTTTACATGGCATAGTCCCTTGTGGTCTTTCTTTGTAATTATTTTAACTAGTTCTTTTAAGAGGAAACGAAGTCACCTATTTTAGAACTAGTCCTATAGTTCTACAACTGGAAGAACCTTGGTTTAGGATGAGTCTGGAATCCATATGGGATTTGCATCACTGACTTTATTTTGAATAATATACTTCATTGGAGATATATTTTGGCTGGAAAATGAAGTTGTGAAGTTATTGAAACTGTTGTAATAAAGTTTTTTTTCCTCCCCTCAGTCAAGATGAAAACCTATAAATAGCTTTTATAAACTACAATACTATTCATTTGTTAGGAACCTGCAGTTTAGCTTTTAAGTGTGTAATGATAACATGTCAGTCTTCTGCAAAAGTGTATAAAGGTCACATGTATGATTCTGGATTATAATGTATAAACTCCCTTTCTAATGGTTACTGAAAAGAGCAATTCATAGATGTTAAGCACTCTAAACAGCATTCCTCTTAATTTTCTGAAAAAAGTAGATTCCTAATTCATGGTTTTATTTTATGTGTTTAGGTAGGAGGGGAAGAGAAGATGGGGTGAGGAGGCAGGAATGATGTATTTTGAGACTAGAAAGCTGGGGTTTTGGTAGCTGAGATGTGAGTATTTGGTCATTCTACATCTTAATTATCCCTTATAGTTGTGTGGAGCGGTAAATTTAGGATTACAAGACTGATATCAGCCTGTTTCCCACAGCATTAGAACCCATGAATATTGTACGCTTACTTGAGTTTTTATTTGAGAGTGCAAAAATAAAACTTGGATAAGCTGCGATAAGATTAAGGGTACTTTTCAGCATATTTAGTGTGTCCCCTATCTGAAGGTAAAGACATTCTAGCTCAGAGTGAAGAAGCTCTAGCACAAGCTGGCCTGATCATGTCCACCTGTTGACACGTTGTCAAAGGGCGTGTTGTCCTTTTCTCCTTTTTTACCTATTTCCCAGTAGCGGGACTGAGAGCATGCCTAGACTTGGGCTGGCAGACTGACTGACAGCAGAAAAGCAATTGTCATATTTTGGTAGCCAGGCTCATGGGCATCACCAGGTAACTCATTGGTTCTGTTTAACTATATTGATTATGAACCAGGAGAGGTCTCTCTTGATTGAGAGACTGTAGGTCAAATGAGGCAGCACAGAGTATCGTAAGGTGTTAGACTAATATCCGGAACTATTGGGTATAAATATTGCTACTCCTAAGAAATTCCCACAGGGCAGTATTATTTAAAGTAGAGATGTACATTATAGAGCAGGTCTGTTAGTTTCACAGCTATTGGGCTAGGTTTTTTATCTTAATGGTACATTTCAAGTGGGTGGGGTTTTTTTTGGGGGGGGGCGGTGTGGTGGTGCTGATGGTGTGTTTATGTATTTATTTATTTATTACTAAGTCACATCTATATCACTTCGCTGCTTCTCTGTCTCCTGAAGTCTACTTTTTAAATCATTGACTCGTTGTAGAGGAATGAATAAATAGGTGTGACAGAACATCCCCAATCTGGATCCAAATTGACTCAAATGGCCAAAGAAGGCATTCTTACTCTGGTTGTGGTTTCTCATTTATATTCGCCTGCAACAGCGTCAAGTGGTAGAAGGAAGCTGTTGTTTTTGTGTCCCTTTCTCCAGCGGTTAAGGAGCACTGCTGATGTGATACCATATAGAAGGTGTGTTTTGTGAAGTAGCAGGCTTGCTGCTTCGCAGTTCTGAAGCCTTTTGACAGCTCATGAAGTTTTATGGTCACAATTCTGAACTCCTTGAAAAGTTCTACTTAACTGATTATTCATATGTAACTATTTGAATATTTGGACAGATTGTCTTCTAAGCAAGCTCTTTTGTTTATTTATAAATAGTTAATGCATTAAAATGCTTATTGTGTAGCTTATGCTATGAATACTAATCTTAGAGTATTCAACTGTAGTCCTGAAATGTTCTAATTAGATCAAGATAAATTACATGCCTGTGTGTGTACCTGATGTTCAAGCAACAAGTATCAGTGATTACTGGTTTATTTATTTATTTTCCTTTCTCCCAAACCACTTCTAATAGTGGAACAGTGTGTCCTGTGCTGCTGGTTCTCTTGGGGGCTTTATGGGCACATCCATGGAGTGTAATGGTTTAAACTTATTCAGAGAAGAATGACATTCAGTTTGTAACATTTAACTATACAGATATCTAGGGCAATCCTTTTCCTTGGAGCTGAACTTCTAATCTGTGAGCACAAACGGCAGTTGTGCTCTTCTGTGGCTTGTGCCTGTGATGTACACAGAATTGACCCAGCGTATATTCTGGCATAAATCAGTTCAAAGTTAGGGGAACCTTCTTTTTCAAAGCTGTGATACTCTTGACTGCTATGTTATGGGCCTCCATGACGGACGTTGTGGTCCTCTTGCTTAGGGAAGGAGGGAATGTAACGACTTGTCTTCTGACGCTAAATTAATTAAAATTTGTGGAGGAAGGATGGAATCAAACTTAAGTTCAAACAAGCTTTTGAAGCTCAATTATCTGCAATGAATAATAATATTAATAAATGGTAAGATGATTCAGTAGTTCAGTCAAGCTTGAGATATAATTTGTTCCATTAACTTACAGCTTTTAAAAAAAGTAATCAGAACATTATACTGTTCAGTTGTTTTCAAAGTGTTCTTTCCTCTAATGTAAAAATGTACTTTAATATGTACTTGACCACTTAGCATCATTAAAATTTGAGTGAAACAAAGAGAATCTAGTATTTAAAATAAAACTGTTACAACTGTTAGTACAGATTCTGTTACTGGGTCACATTTTTTAGCTAGTTAACAGTTCTTTTGTTTTACACCAGATACCTCATAATGCACTATAAGGACTCTTCAATATGTAGTTGTAGATTAATTTATTCTTTGTTGTAGGTCAAATCATGGTGGTAACAAGACAACTTCAGATTTAACCCATAGAGTTTAATATCCTGTTAGAAATAAAGAAACAAAATCCTCACAGTACTCTAACTTAATTAAAACCCTTGAAGGCAGTCAAGAAAATACTGTAACTGGATAGTCTTTTTTAACTTTGCTAAATTATTGGTTTTACCAGCTCAGTTGCAGAGTTTCACAGTCTAATAATACTTTAGATAGAAAATGTAGTTTTACATTGGTTTTGAATTTGCCATCTGTTAAATTAATTAGACATCTTTATCCTTGGTTTATAAACTAGGAAAAACTAACGTTTGAACTCAGTCTAAGCTATGATACTTTATTAGGAGAAATTATACCAGTTTCTGCACTTCTTATGCATTTTTCTATGTTCCATAGTATTACCGTTATCTACTTTATTCAAAAACTGCCTTCTCTATTAATTCTGGTGCACATGGTATCCCAGGTGAGGGGATACCAGAAAGTTGTATAATGATGCAACTTTATTTCTGTATTATGCACCATCCTATTAGTTATGTGACCCAATGATTTGTTTGCTGGGGTTTTTTTTGACTGTAGATGCATTTCTGTGCTCTCACTGACCTCTAAAAAGTAGCTGCTATATCAGCTTTCTCAGCTGACAGAGTTAATTTAGAACTTGTAAGGTGGGGAAGTGTGGTTGTATCTCTTCTTGCCTGTGTCTTTGTGGTGGTTTGGGTGGATTCACCCTTTTTGCTTGCAGCCAGACACAGCCTGCTCAATCACTCTCTCCTCACCCCTTGTCCAGGGCTTAGGGGAGAGAACTGGAAGGAAAAGGGCAAGGAAACTCACAGGTTGAGATAAAAACTATTTACTAATTAAAATAAAATGATAACAACAGTGATAGCAGAATGTACAAATGAGTGATACACAGTGTAATTGCTCACCACCTGCTGACCAATGCCCGGCCTGTGCCAGAGAGCCCGAGCGATCCCCGAGAGAAATACCCCTGTCTTCCGGTCAACCCTGGTTAATATACTGACATGACATGATATGATCTGGAATATTTCATTGTCTTAACCAAATGTAAACTTTGGGTTTTGCTATTGACTGCGCTTCTCCGTCGCAGTCCTAACGCAGCTGTTAACCAACCAAACACAATGGCCTTGAGCTCCAGCAGCAATTACTAACATTAGTACTTTTATCAGTGTTCTCATAACCAGTCTTACATTGAAACCAAAACACAGCTATTCTAACTACTAAGAAGAAAATTAACTCTATCCTGGCAAAAGCGGGATAGTCTTGGTACCTTTTGGATATTGAAACTTGCATTGTTTGTTACTGTAGTTTGGGACATTCTGAAGATTTCTGTAGTAAATGTTGTTGCCTGCAGATTCACTACCTCACTTTTGATGATTTTTAGAGTTATAACAGTCACAAAAAAGATCTTGAGTTGTCAAGGGGAGCAAATGAAAAGGGAAACTTGCATTCAGAGTTTAAAGGAGAGTGGTGGCAGGCAAGAATAAGAAAAAGAATTTGGTGTTGAATAAAATAACAGTGGAGGAGACTAAATACTTGTATAAGCTATGGGGTATCTGTTATCCTACAGTAGTAACTTGCACAAAGTATCTATGTAGGGGATACCACCTTAATTAATTTTGTGGAAATTAAGTTCTGAGGTCTCAAATAAGCAGGATGAATTGATGAATATCAATGCATCAGTACCTGGAGGTATTTAAAAGGCGTGTAGATGTGATGCTTAGAGACATGGTTTAGTGGTAGACTTGGTAGCGTTAGGTTTATATTTTGACTCGATCATCTTAAAGGTCTTTTCCAACCTAAATGATTCTGTGATTCTATGAATATTGAAATTAAGCATAACCCTTTCATGGTGATATATGAGGTGATCAATAAGACAAGAAAATTATTTTTCAGGGCAGCAATAGCTTGAACAAGTGGTTCAGAACATGAAGCTGATTGGGAACCTCCTAATTTCTCATGAAATTAGGCATTGACATAGCAGATATGCTAGGATAACTTTCTTGACTGTAACATGAGTGCTGGAAAGCATTCATTGTTTAGAAAAGAATAAAAATAAATTTTGAGGTATAACATTTTATTTTCATAATAGCTGAATGATAAAAAAAATGTTACAGAGTTCAGGTTTTTAAAAAACCACTACAGGATTGTTAAGGTAAACTTCTGGGTTACTCCTGAATCTGCTGCAGATACCCGGCCTGCTTAGAGTTGTCACTGTGAGCACACTTTAACATCTAATGCAAGCTGAGTGTCTAGATCTCCATTGATGTTTAAGAATTAAAAAGAGTTTAGCCAAGTTATTAAAGCCTAGGGATCTATTCATTTCACCCTAAAGTAGACATCTTACAATTATGACACTTAATCAGAAGCTGGGTTCTACCCTTTTTCAAAGGTGGAGAATTGGTGAAGGATTTTGACCAGTGACAAATCCAGGTGCTTTTGAATATAGGAAGAGATACATTTACTTTAAATAAACAGCAGTCTATGAACACAGTATTTTAATTGAGAGCACCAACAACAAAAAAATCTTGATTGTAGAAGATAAGTTTGGGTCACTGATGAAAAAGCTTTGCTTTAAATTTAGAACATTATGATTGTAATGAGAGGTAAAAAAATAGATAAATAATGTAGATTCTCTCTTTCTAAAATTACAGATTTGGATAAATTAAGGGAAGTAGTTAATGGAATCAGAAGGACTGAGAAACAGTCGTCAATATTGATGAGGAATGGCATTTTTTTTTAGTTCAACCATTTTGATAGGAGTTTCTATACCATGTAAAGGGAAAGTAGTTTTTTTGACACAGGAATAGTGGTAGATCTCATGGTTCTGGTTTCTGACAAAATTTTGATTTATTATAGATACCGAGTGTAATAAGGATTTCTAGAATTGTAAGGTAGGTAAAGAATGGGTTGAAAAAAAAATGGCAGTGACTGGTTTTGGAAGAGAAATACACAAAAAGCCACAAGTGGAGATCCTGAATATTAATTTTATGCTGTCATTAAGAATTTTGAAACAGAACCCAAGTATGTTCTGACAACAAATGAGGGAGACAAGCCACTGGATTCACTGAGGAGCAGAATAATAAAACTGGAAGGATATTTAGCTGTAGAAAATGCAGGGTCATGAATAAGAAATACTGGAGCTGGAGGCTGTTAATTGGAAATGACTGTCAGTCAGAATCTAAGGGTGTTTTTTTTTTTTTGGTTTAAAATACTGAGGAGACTGTTGATGGCAGAATTTAACCTAGAAGTATGCGAGAGAAGTATATAGTATTGGTATATTCAGAGCAGACTAACTTCCAAGGGCCTATGAGTGTGGTTTTTCAAAAATGTTATTTAGAATTTGAATTATCACGTCAAATACATAATTCTACAGCTGCATATGTGTAGCAGTGTTTCTTGCTGGCTGATATGCTGTGTACTTGTGCAAATGAAAACACGTGTATAAGTTTGAAAATGGCCTTTGTGACAGAGCTGCCTGTGTGCTGATTAAAAAGACATTGTTTTCCTTCTGTTTACACACTGAAAATAATATTACGAATCTTCACATAACTTCCTGGGTTAGTTTCCCTGTATCCAGGCTTGGTTGTCCTTCAGGAGATGTAGATTGAAGCGGAGACCATTGCCAGCAGCAATTAATGTAAGAGAAGGAAGCAAGCTGAGCCTTCCCCATTTATTGGGACTTTAGGGTGTATTGCTCCATCAGCCACAGGCCAGCTTCAAACTCGTCTAATTGAAACTGTTACTCTAGATCCAGCACAGCGTGGATTCGGGCCAGGACATGGAACTGCAGCGGCTTAGTGACACAGATAGATGATCTCCTATTGTCAGTGGATAGAGGGCAGTCATTAATTTTCATTCTCCTGGCCCTTTCTACAGCGTTTGATGTGTCTGGCCAGAAGCTGATGCTGTCGTGCCAGGAGGCAGTGGCAGGGCCCAGAGTACTGAAGTGGCTTGGCCTTGTCCTAGGTGACCCATCTAAAGAGTAGCGACGCGCTCGGGATTGTGAACTGTTGCCAATCGTAAAAGGAAATTAAAAAATTGAAAATGAAATCTGCAACAGGATTTTGTTGTTGCTTCTGCGTCAGCGAACGTATTAGGGATGCTAATTGCCATTCTGAGTTGAGTAATGCTTGTTTGTGTGGGAGGGCAGCGCTTTCACACGGCTGAATTCTGGGCTGTGTAATGAACTCCCCTGGGAATGGAGAGCTGCCGTGTGTTTTGCGCTTAAGAGTTGATGATGGAATTTCTTACATTTTGTATTCTTTAATGTGATAATTCAGACACAAGCATATTTAAAAAGGAAACAAACAAAAAAAGCAGCGACGACGATACCATGTCAAAATAATTTTCTTTGATATAGCCCATCTAAAGAAATACTGTAGGGAAGGGAAAGCTCCTATATGAGCTGAATTTTTAAGCTTCGTTTAAAAAAATATTACTAATCCATTTGCTACTTGTAGATTTTTTTTTTTTTTTTTTTTTTTCAGAAAATTAGTTTTGTGTTAAACTCGGAAGATGAGATTTCAAAGTTTGAGGAAACTGTGCTGTATTTTTTTTACTATATATAAGAAAGTAAAACTCCTATAAAATGCAAAATTAACATATACAACCTTATTGCTAGGATAGTTGCTGGGATTTTGGCTGAGGGAAATAAAGATAGGTAAGGTACATAAAAAAATATAAATCAATGGCAAAACTTCTGTGAACTTTTAGGGGATCAGTTTCACCTTAGATGTTTTTTAGCAGGCACTATACTCAATGTGAGGTACTGTGGTGGGGAGTATTTTCAAAGCTGGTTTTGTGAAACCTAATAAGCTAGGAAAAAGGATAGAGGCCACATGCTCTGGTGGGTGCAGTATTGGATGTGGAGCTTGGGAAACACAGTTCTGTTCTTGTTCCTGACTCTGAATGACTGTAGGCTGAGGGAGACCAAGTAATTTGCCTTGTTGTGCCTTAAACAATATTTTCCTGAAATGTACTTTCAAATTTAATGGTGAAAAATACTAAATGTCCACATAAAGGAGAAGCTTCAGATTTTAACTTATAGCGGCCTTCCGGTACCTGAAGGGGCTACAGGAAGGCTGGGGAGGGACTTTTTACAAGGGCAGGTAGTGATAGAACAAGGGGAAATGGGTTTAAGCTGAAAGAGGGTAGGTTTAGATTAGATATTAGGAAGAAGTTCTTCAGTGTGAGGGTGGTCAGACACTGGAACAGGTTGCCCAGAGAAGTTGTGGATGCCCCCTCCCTGGAAGTGTTTAAGGCCAGGTGGAAGGTGTCCCTGCTCATGGCAGAAAGGTTGGAACTAGATGATCTTTAAGGTCCCTTCCAACCCAAACCATTCTATGATTCTATGATTTTCAGTGTAGTTTGAGTCAGCTTCAGAATTGCGTGAAAAAACCCACAAAACCAAACAAAACCCCATCACCACCAGCAAAACAAACGAAACTAAAAATGGAAGTTTAGTAAAATAATTTTTCTAGCGTGTATTTTGGGCCCAACTGATGTGGACTGCAGGAACATGATACATGTGGAGGCAAATGAGCCTTTGAAACAGTTGCCTTTATCTGAGTATGCTAAAAATAATAGATTTCTGACGATAAAACTTTTCAAGATGATATTTGGTAGTTGACATTTTTTAAAGTTTAAAGATTAAAGTTATTAATACTCTGATAGGTGACTTGGAGATCTGCTTGTCTCATGGCAAGAGCTGTAACTCTTTGCTAATGAAATTTTTATCCTGTTTCCTGAATTATCGTGTTAATACTGATGTCTGATTAGAATTAATAACGGACCTTGCCTTGGGACCAGAAGTGAATCCAAAGTAGCTTCTAATGAAACTTTAGATTTTAACATTTCTATGACTAGATATTTTATCTGCTTGTGAGATTAATCTGTGTGGACACCGTGACCCTTTTTTTCTTTAACGCTTGTCAGAACTTTTGCTGCAATGGGAACTGGCTGGTTTGTAGTAGATGTATTGACAGTTTGGAGAGATTGTGTTTGTTGCTCAAACATGATTCTCCACTTTCATGTATAGTTATCAAAGGTGAATGAATAGTTCTGTTGTTGCTTTTATTGTTGCTGCACTCTTTCTCTTTTATTCACTTGTCTTGTTTTAAATTCAGATTGAGCCATCTCATACAGGACCATGCCATCTTGTGTACTTGCACAGGATCCAATACAATGGGGCTTGGTTATTAGTTGGAGCTTTTGGGTGCTCACACAATAGAGATAATTAGTAGTAAATGTACAGCTGTACTAGCAAGTAGTGTTCACGATGTGCAGTACAATACATGACAGTTAAGCGCCTGTATGCTGGTTTAGTTCCTATTGAATGTATTTGAGAAATCATCCTTCTTCTTTCTTTGCCTAAGTGGTGTTGCCCAGAGGTGTTCTTTCTATTCTGGTGTGTTTATGCTGCTAATGCCTTAATTAACTTCTGAAAATATAGGTGGTTAGGGCACATCAGAATACTATTGAAAAATGTACCAATCTGTGGTCTACAAGATTTTTCCATGAAAGCTTGAAGTGTCATCTGGAGAAAACTTAAAGCCTGACCTTAAGAACATGAACTTAAAGAGCATAAGTTAAACAAGCAAACAAAAATCCCATAAGTAACCAACCAAAGTCCCTCATTAATTAATAAATTCTTTGTCATCAAAACCTTGGCATAGTTGCGTATCTCTTGCTTCTTGCACATTTCAGTTATCAGCTGCTTATAGAACACTTCTATTTGTCAGTGCATCCTTGACCAAACTTCTTCTGTCTTATGTTGATAATAATTAAAATCTTGACAGATTCTGTTGTTTGGACCACGTTGAGGGTTTTTTTTCAATAGTTTATTAAATTGGGGGATGGAGATGTTTTCAGTCTTTCAGCTGAAAAAAAAAAATGAACAAACAAATCCCTTTCAAAACAGACATATCTGGGTCAGTCTAATGCCTTTCTCATGCAGAGAACTTGTTCAGCTTCTAAATTATGCAAATATGTTATCATGAGACCTATGACAAATGGGTCTACATTAAGGTAATTTATTGTCCTGAGACCAAATTATTTTTTTTTGTCTTCAAAGTAAGCACATGCCGTTTTTCAGTAGCT
The DNA here is from genome assembly GCF_000700745.2 of Antrostomus carolinensis. Lineage (NCBI taxonomy): Eukaryota > Metazoa > Chordata > Aves > Caprimulgiformes > Caprimulgidae > Antrostomus > Antrostomus carolinensis. The sequence goes on along the minus strand of NW_010296457.1, from coordinate 65,955 downwards.
CTTTGAAGTAAGATATAACTGTGATTCCTGGTGATCTTTGATTGGAAATCTTTTGCATGCAGTTGTAAGACTTACCATTGTCCTCGTCATTTAGAATTTATGGTATAAACAGCCAACAGTGACAAATTTTAGAAAGAGAAAGGGACGAATTATGGGAAAAGAGATGTAATGTTAGTGCTGTGGTTTGAAAGAGAAGCAGTCTCACTGCTAGTGGTTGGTAGGCTGTTTCAGCTACCAAATCTCAAGTAAATTTCCAGAAATTTTGTTTTGAGTGAAAGATCTAGAGAAAGTGGTTTTTTATTAGTCTTATTTTTGATGTTTGAGTAATACATTTTGATGAAATTTTCTGTATGTTGTCTGAACCTGTAGATGTTTTAGGTGGCTGAAGACAAAGTTTTTAGCTGTTTGTGGTTTGGGGTTTTTTTGTTTGTTTGTTTCTTTCTTTTTTTCCCAAAGCAGTTGTAAGATCTTATTGTACGACATTTGTAATGATGATGCAAGTATGGTTTTTAAGTGCTAGATCTCTTGAAGCATTAGATGCTATTTTCTCATTGAAGCAAGATACAGTGAAAGCGTGTATTTAAAACAGCAGCAAATATGGGAGTGCAGAGATGGCCAATTAAGCTTATTTATAAAATTAAAAGTAAAATAATGTGCATGATTTTTTTTCTGTTACTTACACACGTCTTCTTCCCTCCTAATTTCTTTAATTTTTGAGAAAAACACAACATGCTCTTCATAATTAGCTTTAGTTTTGAATAAATTTACATGGTTTGAAAAATGAATGTTGTCTTTAGATTATTCTTGTTTGTGAAGAACTGGCGCCAAGTTATCTCATTGAATGTGTATTGAATTACTTTTTTCATAAAGCATCTCATGTGCTGCTTTCAGCTCTCCTAATGTTGCACTGATGTAATCTACTCCCCCTGCCCAGCTTTAGGTTTTCTGCTCATATATGCCTTTTGATATGTAACATCTTGAAGTACTCATCTTTGTGGAGAAATGCTGGTTGAGCTGATCTATAGTGAATTATGATTATAGTAATAATACTTAAAGAAAGTAATTATTTAAGATGCATGGGTGGTGCTGGGCTCCTGTCAGATCAACTGATTTCCCGAAGCAGGATCTGTGCAGACAACAGGACAGCTGTCTGTGTAGACCATTTGCCTGCAGGGTTTCTGGAGGATGCTTGCTGCTTTGTTTTGACAGCAAAGATCCTGTGGGCATTACTTGTAAGAGCAATGGTGAATTTTAGAAAAGACTACTGATAGCTTGTTATTTCTTCATAACCAGGACTTTCCAAGGAGAAATGGATGAATTATGAAAAGTACTGTTCCCCCCACTCCCCCTGCATATATCTGAAGACTTCTACAAGTATGAAAAGTTCTTTGCAGGATGAATCTTCAAAATATGCTCACTTTCTTTCAGAATATTCTGGTCTGGATTGTGAAACTCCTATAAACTTTTACTTTTAATCAAGTGTTCGCTATTCTGTGCTGTCAGAGAAACTGTACTGCAATCCAAATGGGTGAGGTGCTCTGGGAAGGTGTGGATGCCCCCTCCCTGGAAGTGTTTAAGGCCAGGCTGGATGAGGCTTTGAGCAACCTGATCTAGTGGAAGGTGTCCCTGCTGATGGCAGGGGGATTGGAACTAGATGATCTTTAAGGTCCCTTCTAATCCAAACCATTCTATGATTCTATGATTCTATGTCCCTTCCCTGTTTATATCAGAGGCTATTCAGGAACGTTAAATGTTGTGCACTTTTGGAACCATTGAACTATCATGACAGCTGGTAGTGCTCCTATTTTCTTTGCTTTTTGGTTTCTGTGATTTTGACTTTTCTCTGTAGAACTTCTGTAATAACACTTGTGCTTTTAGCACATCTGTGTGCAAGGTAAAATGAAAGGATCAGTGAAAGAAGGCTCAGCTTAAGGTCACGCGCTTGACTTTGGTGTAGACCACCAACACATTTAGTTCTGGTATGATCAGGCATAAGTTCAGTTACAGCAGCTCAAGTGGTAATTAGTAAAACTGACATAACTCAGGTTTGACTGAGACACTGAACTTGGACTTACTTTTGAGTCTTCATGTCAGCTTTGTCTCTCATATGCTTATTTTTTGCGCTGCTGTCAAGCCATGGTGTTTCCTGTCTGATCAATCGACCACATCTTGGTAACTATATTGTTCTCTTCACTGGTCTTACTACGTGCAATCACATTTTGTCAGTTTCAGAAAGGCACTTTTCTGGCCTTTTTTTGCTTTGCCAACCTTCTGAGCCCCCCAACAGTTTCTGTCATCCTTTACCAGATCAGATTCAAGCTGCTAGTCTTCACTTTCAGCTGCTTGTGGTATATGCTCAGCACCTTTATTACTTCTCATTCACTGCCAAGATGTTGACTTGTTGCAGCTGGCCTTTGATACTAGTTTCCCCTGAAACTTCTTCAGTTTATTTTCTCCAGTCAAAAAGCATGCTCTCCTGGGCTGCTGCACAAGTTTGAGAAGACCTTTGTCGGGGCAGCTGCCTTGTTATTCTTCCTGAAACTCTGCTTTAGTACTCTCGTTGCAAAGATCAGAGACAACTTTATGAAGGTAACTCAGGTGTGTTGCAGTTGTCATGCTGTTTAGTGTCTCTTGTGATTTTCATCTTTTTTTCCGCTGTTTTTTTTTTTCCCTTTCTGCTTGTTCACTGTTTTTTCTTGTATAGATCATGTTACCTCTATAGAGTAGTCTTCTGTAGGGTTAGCACAGAGAGGTCTAAATTAATGATTTGGGCTCCCAGGTACTGTCACAACGTAAAGAAGTTTTTAGAAAATTCAGATGTCTGCAGCTGAACCAAGCTCACAAGTTGTTGGTGATAGTGAAGTAAGCTTTGGAGTTTTCTTCGTGTGTAATGTGAGAGGAATGTACCTTGGCTGAATTGTCAGTGTTTTAATGAAAAGTGTCTCAAAGTTGGCTGGGACTTTGCAGTAGTGCAGTGTTAGTAGGTAACCAGTGACAGCCAGGAAGAGTGTTTGTTTTGAATGGGACTCTGCAGATTTTTATGAGGCAAAGTTCTGGCTCACTTAATAAATGAAAAACTGGAGTAAAAGATCTTTTAGCTGAATCTAACTGAATTAGCCTCATTTATTTGTTACAGCACTAAAACATCTACTATTTTTAATAGATTTTCAGGTATCATTTTATTTGGATGCAGCAACATTCTTTTATGTGTGTGTGTGTGTATATATATTCTGAACTTTTCTCCTTGAAATATTTTATGGTCATTGCATTGAGCTAAGTTATCTGCTTTCCTGCAATAGGTTTAAACCTTTAACTGTAAAAAACTTCTAAATGCTTTTTTATAACGTCTGTCATGACGGGGTTTTTTTAGTACTGAATATAAATCAAAATAGTAGAGATTTAGAGGATATACCTTTAAGTATATCTTAACATTGCCTTTGCAGGTACATGATGCTGATTGATGGCAGGAATGAAGTTTATATGATTGATAGAGACAATTCGATTTTTCATGTATCTAATCTGGAATTTCCATTTCGTAAAGATCTTCGCACACATCTAACAAACACTCTTCTGGATGGGGTAAGGAGCATACTGTATAATTACTGTAACAATTTAGGTGCTGTTTGCTTTTGTTCAGAAACAGGGCCAAGCTTTTAGGCCTGGATCAGTGAATCATGGAATTTCAGGAGTAATATAGATTCAGTCACTGACTGAATGTGAGAATCACACTTCATAAGTTACTTCTTATCTGTGGAATAGCAATGGTGACTGCTCTGGGGGGAGCTGTTTGTCTTTGAAATAAATCAAGGCATCGAGATGACATTCTCTGAATATGAGAAAATGCTTGAAGAAAATCTAAAGAAATAAATGCAGAACTCATCTCTTGTTAGAGCTTTATACTTTGATGCAGTAAACGTGGTCAGTTTAATCCAGTTAATATAAATATTTCTAAAATTTGATAAACTTTCATCATAATTTGATAAATTTGTGAATTGAAGTCTCTGCTTCTGTCACCTTTATTTTCAGTTCATCTGAATTTATTGACTGTGATTTAGAAATGCTTTAGTTACATTTATTTAAGACTAAAATATTTCTAAGTTGTCATACTAATTTGAATTATGTAAATTTCCTGATGAACTTTGTAACATAGTTGTAAAACAAGCTGTAAAACATCTGTATTTGTTGTTTGAAGGCTGGCCTGGAGTATTATTGGTAAACTTTTCAGAGCAGTAGCTGCAAGAAGAGATTACTCCTTTTTTGACCTTCCTATTTTAGAAGAGCAAAAGAACTTCATTAGCTCTTACACTAAATACCTGTCAATGTAGATGAACGCAGTTTCCTATCATGTTGCAGTAGCACTGGAGGCTCTCTACATTTCTGTCACTCTTACTTGCTGAAGTAGTGAATATCTGAGATGATCTTCCATACCAGTCTTCTGAAGCCTAATGAACCTTTTGCATACAGGAGACCATATTGTCATTGCTAACTTTGTTTCCTTTCTAAGACCTTTGTTGTCAGTATCCTTCTTGGAATGTCACTTCTGTGAATGATCTGTCTTACTGAACACACATTTACATGTGGAGCATGTATAAATCAAATTTGTGAGGGTAATTATTGAGAGGAACAATGTACTGTCTCAGGGACAGAGGAGCAGATAATGGAATATTTTCCACCATCTCTGCTTCACTGAAAAATTGAAAGCATAATGCAAGAAATGCCATGCTGTCAGCTCAGAAGTGGTTTCACAAGCTGTCTTGTCTGGTAGGAGGCTCTTCAGCCAGGTAGCTTCCTAATGTTGTACATAATAATATTCTTAATGAGATACATTAGGTTCCATACAGTTAAGATAAAAAGCCTGGTACAATTTTTTTTTTTCCACCCCCCCTGCTCTGTCTAAGGTTCTTATGGTGCAATCCTAGGTATTCTTCAGGGAAACTGCTGCTCTTTTTTTTTTTTTTGTGTGTGTGTGTTTCAAAACAGGTTATTTAATAAAGGTGGCTGATACATACATGGTAGAAGACAGGGGTGTACATATATTGAGACGTGCATAAACGTGGCTGCGGGGCATGGGAGAGGGGCTCCGACCGACCTGGTGTGTTGTGCTTCCCAGATTTCTAGTTGAAGTCTCTTAAGAATAAATGAAGTTCTCTGTTACACAAGACATGAGTTATAATTTCGTCTAATTAATTGTTCTATAGAAGTTTGACTGTTTCAGTGCATTTCAATATTTCACTTTGTTGGCATAAAATTAGAATCATAGAATGTTTTGGTTGAAAAAGACCTTTAAAGTCCAACCCTAGACCTAACACTGCCAAGTCCACCACTGAACCATGTCCTTAAGTGCCACATCCACATGTCTTTTAAATACCTCCAGGGATGGTGCCTCAACCACTTCCCTGGGCAGCCCGTTCCAATGCTTGACAACCCTTTTAGTGAAGAATTTTTTCCTGATATCCAATCTAAACCTCACCTGGCGCAACTTGAGGCTGTTTCCTCTTGTCCTATTGCTTGTTACTTGGGATAAGAGACTGACTTGCCTCACTGCAACCTCCTTTCAGGTAGTTAGAGAGTGACGTTTTCCCCCGAGTGGGAGTCTTATTAGCCTTATGGTGAATTTTTTCCCCTAATTTTTTAATGAAGTGGAAAGCAAAATGACATTAAATGAACAAGTATTGGTTGAAAGAAGTACATTGAAATAAAACTAAAACCTTTCAATAGATAAATGTTTTTCATAGTACAGATTTCTAAATTTATTTGAGTATGGTCAGTTTAAAAAAAAGCAAGCTGTTCATGAGATAATTTTCTTTTCAATTGAAATTCCTTTCAACAGGTTTGAGAATAAAATTGGTCTATTATTTGAAGCATCAGAACAGCTTATATTTGTAATTGAATATTTGTTTAATATTGGTGCCAGATAATAAATTTCCATGACTGTTCCTTTACTCTGGATATAAGCATGATTTATTTCCTTTTTTTTTTAATCCCTGGAAATTAAAATTTGGCTTTTTTGTGTTAACATATTTTACTAATTAGTGCTGAAGGGCTGTTGATGTTAATTCTTTAATTACAGGTTGAAGTAGTTTGTGCTTACTGCCCTTGAAATAGCTTTATGTCTTTCAGAGAACGAAAGTGTAGAATGAGGTGGCCCAATTTGCATTGCTTTACAGTAATCTTAAAAAGTATGAGAAAGAAGGAAAGATAAAACAGATATATCAATGCCATGCAGCAAAACAACTACTTCTGTTAAGAATACAAAAGATTAGTTAATTTTCCCTAGCTTTAGAATGAGAGCATTTATAAAACTTTCATAAAGGCAATTTCCATGAATTCAGCGATCTGTTAACTTGCTTCAAGGCGGCTGGTGTAAGCCTTTCATGTAGTTGTCTTTGAGAATTTCAGATGCATTTACAGTTCACTTCAGGCTGAAATTACTTGCAAACAGTTCTTGCTATGATCAGTTACGACTTGGGTGATGAGAGATCTCCTGCAATACTCATGCTCATCTCCAGCTCTTCACTTGTGATTGTTCTCTTGGCGTGGAAGAACTTTTCTGCAAAGCTCATTAAAGCTAATTTGGATATTACCTACAGGTGACTAGCATAATATGAAGTATTCCTTTAGAAGCCAAGTGTTTTGCATCCATACTGCTGTCTGAGGGAGTGCATATTTTTTTGTTCAAGTCTTTTTATTGTCATAAAAAGGCATTGTCATATTTCCTCCCTTATGAGGAAAGGCTGAGGGAGCTGGGGCTCTTTAGCTTGGAAAAGAGGAGACTGAGGGGAGACCTCATTAATGTTTACAAATATGTTAAGGGCAAATGTCAGGAGGATGGAGCCAGGCTCTTCTCAGTGATGCCCAATGGTAGGACAAGGGGCAATGGGTGTGAGCTGGAACACAGGAGGTTCCGCTTAAACTTGAGAAAAAACTACTTTACAGTGAGGGTGACAGAGCACTGGGACAGGCTGCCCAGGGAGGGTGTGGAGTCTCCTTCTCTGGAGACATTCAAGGCCCCCGTGGAAGCCTTCCTGTGTAATTTCGTTTAGTTTCCTGCTCCGGCAGGGGGATTGGACTGGATGATCTTTCAAGGTCCCTTCCAATCCCTGACACTCTGTGATTCTGTGATTCATGTGAGAAAACTAGTTATTTTCAGGAACTTTCTTGGCATTCTGCTTAGCTTTGGAACAGTTGAGTAGAAGCAGCACAGACATCCTTAGCCTTGAAATACTTTTTACAATTTAATATAAGTTTGTATATATTTTATTTTATTTATATGTAAAATGTTGTTCACACTTGAAGACTTTGGAGGGCCAAGGACTCCAAAAGTGGAGAGTGAGACTGAGATTGATTTATGTTTTTGCATCAGTGCAGACCTCGCTTATTTGTAAGCTCTCTCGGAAGTGGCATATCTTGCAACGTTTTGACTTTGCAGGCTTTAAAAATAAAAAAGCTCTTTTCATTCCTGAAGTACAGCAGTGGCTAGAATTGTATTAAAGGTAAATGGACAAGGGAAAGGCAAGACACAGGAGGAAAAGAAACAATAAACAGATGTGTGATTAGATCTGATGCCATACTCTGTGTCAACAGAAAAGACATTCTGCAAGTGCCTGGTAAAATGAGATCCCTTGCTTTTGTGATTAAATTTTGCATTATTTTAAGTCCAAATTTCTTGCTAGGTATGTGATTCAAAGAAAAAAGAAAAAGTCCATGAGCTGCCAGCCTGGCATTCTTCTTTTGGTACTTGTCCAACTAAAAGCTCTTAGCAAGGTTGCTATTTCTAATATGTTGAAAGACTGTGCTCCACAGTACCAGAAGATTAAGAAAAGGAGATTAACACTAGCACTGTTTTGCCAGATTATGTGGAAGAAATTGGCCACTAGACCTTGTTCTGCAGGCTCTCAGGTTAAGCTAATACCTAAACTAGCAGCTAATGGACAAGTGGTAAAGATCGTACTAGCCGTGGTAATTTTAAAACACACAATAGTGGCAGTAAATCTACATGGGGTCTATAAAAGGAAATGCATGGATGCAGGTGCATCTCATGGGTACTTTTGCATTCTATTATCATATCATATGAATGGTTTTGGGTTTAAGTTGTCGGTTATCTAAAAATTGGCTTAAATATAGCCATATAGTATCAGGTTATTACTCAGATCAGAACAAACGAGTTTGAATGTGATCAGTTTCTCAAATACTACATTTTCCCAACAGTCTATGAACTTGCTTTTGAGATCTATTCCCTGAGGTGTTTTTCAATTCTCATAGTTTCAGGGAAGATTCTGAAATCAGACTGTTAAATAATGATGTGTTAAAGTATTTCTAATCTGAATTGTTCTTATGATCACTTTACAGCTTTTGCCTTATGACAGTTGTATTGGCGTAACTAATGGAGCAGTGAATGTTGTTGTCACGTTGGAGATGAGCAGTGCAGGAATTTGTCATCTCTACTGCTAAGGCATATTGTGTTACTGTTTATTTGTTCTGGTAGCTGGGATTTCAGTCAGGATGTGAAAAGAGAACAAGAGGCAGGAGTAGAAAATAAGACGTGAGGATGTGAGGAAAGAGGCGAGTGTGAACAGGAATTGAGTCAAAAAGGTTTATAGGTGTCTGAAGCAGAGAAAAAGTTTCTTTATAAAATTAATTCTGTGTTAAAACTGGACATTCCAGACAAAGCTTAAAAAGCATTCTTGGTTCTCTTGGCTGTATTTTATATTTCTTCTCAAACTGAATATCCAGAGATTCACATTTTGAAAATTAGGTATAAAATCTTGTGATAATACCAGACACTGAAATGTTTTCAGGGTTTTGCATACAAATGCTAGCTTTGCATCAAAGTGAGGCTCTGAATATGCATGCTGAGGTAATGAGTCCTCAAACCTTAAATAAATGTTCAATTAAATGCATTTAAAAAAATTGTTTCAACTGCTAAAATGTGATTGAAACTTTGAAGAAATCATAGAATCATAGAATGGTTTGGGTTGGAAGGGACCTTAAAGATCACCTAGTTCCAATCCCCCTGCCATCAGCAGGGACACCTTCCACTAGACCAGGTTGCTCAAAGCCTCAGCCAGCGTGGCCTTGAACACTTCCAGGGAGGGGGCATCCACAGCTTCTCTGGGCAACCTGTTCCAGTGTCTGACCACCCTCACAGTGAAGAACTTCTTCCTAATATCTAATCTAAACCTACCCTCTTTCAGCTTAAAGCCATCAATTAAATATGGTAGCATTCTTTTGTTTCAGTTTTACTTTGTTATTAATTTCACCTGATTAGTATCAGGAATTTTGGGTCCTTCCTGTCCCCACCCCTCTCACCCCCCCATTATGTCTTTATACATTCTTTGAAGTTTGAACATCATGTCTTCTTTCTCTCTGAAGGTGTACCTACTCCATCTGTTCTTGCAGTTAGTTATAAAACTTACCTTGTCAAAGAAGGCATTGCTGCATTGCACCTGCTCTTCCTTTGATAGCTCACCAGTGTCTACCTAGATATTGGAAAGTAACAGAATGGCATTTGGTTATAGGACTTCAGTGCAGACTTTTTGCAGATGTTATTTGACGGTACCTGTGACTAAATGATTTTTAGAGTTAAGAGGATGATATTGTAATGTTACAAAGGAATATATTTAACTCATTGAATTATTATTATTATTTTTTTTAATGACGTGGAAAAATGTGTAAGGTCACTTTGGATAGTCATTCACAACACCTGCTGCGTTTGGCTGTGAAAGCCCAATCTCAATCTTGGTGTTGTGTTCACAGAAGATGAGATTCCAAAATACTAAGTAGGCGAATCACAGCTCCCAGTGGTTTTTGAGAACACCAGGTTAATGTCTTCTAGTTTAGTTTTAAATGTTTTAAGCTTTGTGTTTGCTTTAAAACAAATCTATGTTTTTACAACTACTTGATTATTTTTCAAAGCCAAATTCAATTAAATACTAGGTATAATTCAAGAAGCTTGGTATGTCTACAGACTGAAAATCAGTCTTACATTGAGACTCTTTTTTGGGTTTACTTTGCAGAAGTTACAGGTTCTAAGAGAAGTTGAAAGACTGTAAAACATAAAAATGCTACTGACCTAGCAAGAAACAAACTAAATAAAATTAATTTTGAGTTCATGTAAGGTTCTCTTTTGGAATAGTTCTTCACCTTACAAATTTGTTTTCATCATGTTATAGTGAAATATTTTCACTTTTTCCTTTTGTTTTGTCTTGTGTATGTGAATTTGGAATTTTAACTTGCTATTGGCAGCAAAAAATCCTTAGCTGATACAACTAACTTATTAGCCAAGAATTAGGCGGGGGGAGCAGGGCAGGGAGAAGATTGATTGCATTTAGAGAAGTATTTAAAATTGTCTCTGAAAAAGATCTAACAAGTGGTTGATTGTTACCATTTTCAATCATGACTAATTGATATGAAACTAAGTATTTTTCATTAGTTTATCAAACTATTAAACCACATCTAATTCATATCATAGGAAGCCTGAGTCACAGATGTAAGCACCAACATGTAAGATGTATGTGTTTTTGTATGTACCATTAGGTTCAGGAAACACTTTTGTGTTTGGATCATTAATAGTCTTTCTTCTAGCTGACATATTTCCAAGGTGGTTTACTAGTGTATATTGAATGTTATACAGATGCTATCTGTGGTATTTCCATTTGAAGGAACCCTACTGTTTAGTCACAATGCAACATTCAAGCAAGCTGCAGTAGTCAGTGCTGCCTGGGATGCTGTTAAAGTGAAAAGATCCAACCTGAGCATAGGAAATGGATGTTTGTGCGTGTTCTTCAGTTCCTTGCTGTTGTGCTGCTTATTGTAGGCAAGATTTCCAAAAGTGCTTGGTTGACTTAGGATTGCAGTTCTTGCTGAGGTTTCTAAGAACTCATTATTCACTCGAGAAAAGTAGTCATTTTGAAAGCTGTGGGGAAACTAATGTATAAATGTTGCAGATCAAAATGTGAAGCCTTAGTACAGCTTCCTGGCTTCTATTGAATGCTTCCTGAGAGACATTTAAGACCGTAATAATATTTTTTTAATCTTGACCTACTGTAAGATCTTTTGGATAATAAAGATGTGTCCAGTGTTTGATTGCATCGTGCTTACAGTTATGTGCACTAAGTATGAAAGTGTTGACATTCTTCTATATTCATGAAATAAATGTAAATGACATCTCTTTTCTTTTAAGGAAATGATCATCGACAAGGTTAATGGACAGGTTGTCCCTCGGTACTTGATATATGACATTATTAAGTTTAATGTAAGTACTTTTGGTTTTACTGCTTTTATCATTAGCTATTGATTCTCCTTTCTATTCTAATCTTATTTGTATACATAAGAGCTTCAGAGTAAATTTAAACACCAAAAGTGTTTGGGTATTTTATAGCTTGATAACAAGCAATGCATCAGAATTAAGATTGAAAGCAGCCTTATAATAGATGTTGATTTATTTCTGCCTGTTCAAGAAAAGATGGTGGTTTGAAACAGTCTGATAAACACTGTTGGAAAATTTCCAGTTTCTAGAGCATGTTTGAATTGTTTAGGCAGTGAAATTGAGAGAGGTTGGAGAAGTTAGCTGGTGAGTGGAGTATTTGTTACCAGAGCATCACAGTGCTCCTTGTTAAGCTGCTCCATCACCTCTTTCTCAAATATCTCTTTGAAACCAGGCAACTGGTCCTCTGTTGAGTCCTCAACAGCAGGCTCTCCTGTTTACGCTGGCTGTAGGGCAAATATGTAATAAAGAAATATATTGTGGAAGTTGTAGAAAAGGAGAAGCCTTTGTTGATAGTTAGGAATAAAGTCTGTGTGGTCACAAAAAGAGCTGTTAAACAGCACAGAAAATGAGAAACCTTTTTTTCTTAAAAGCAGCTTTCAAATATGGTAAAGGTTTGAACATCACCGAAGTGCTCTTGTGTGTTACCTTTTATAGATTTTTTAATTACTGTTTCTTGTATTTTTCTCCCAAAAGTCATGGTATACCTAGAATTTGAAGTTAGTCAGAGTTCTAATGGCTGGGTCTTCTGCTGAAGCTTATTTGAAGAACTAGCCTTGACAACGCGTTCCACTTTTTAGCCTTCATTATGAAATAGATTTTCTAGTGATTTCTGAGTTATGTCTAAGGAAGAGAAAATGTCCTTCAGGAAGGATCATTTAACCATATCTATCTTTTAAAAACAATATTTAAAATAATTTTGTAAAAACAGAAAGTGTCTGCTGATTTTGGTTGGGATAGAGTTAATTTTCTTCATAGTAGTTCATATGGTACTGTGTTGTGGATTTGTGACCAGAAGAGTGGTGATAACGCAGCACAGGGATGTTTTAGCTATTGCTGAGCAGTGCTTGTGCACCCTCAAGCCGTTTTCTTTTTCTCACACCGCCTCACCAGCGAGTAGGCTGGGGTTACACAAGAAGTTGAGAGGGGACACAGCTGGGACAGCTGACCCCAACTGACCAGAGGGATATTCCAGACCATGTGATGTTGCGCTCAGCAATAAAATCTGAGTGAAGAAGGAGAAAGAGAGGATGTTCGGAGTTACAGCATCTGTCTTCCCCAGTGACTGTTATGTGTGATGGAGCCCTCCTTTCCTGGAGATGGCTGAACACCTGCCAGCTGTGGGGAAGCAGTGAATGAATTCCTTACTTTGCTTTGCTTACGTGCTTAGCTTTTGCTTTACCTGTTAAACTGTCTTTATCTCAACCAACTCATGAGTCTTCTCACTTTTACCTTTTTGATTCTCTCCCTCATCCCATTCTAAGGGGAGTGAGTGAGCAGCTGTGTGAGGCTGAGCTACGTACTGTAGTTAAACCACAGCAACGTGTTAAATTTGGTCACTAGACCTGTCACTAAATAGCCTGTGGAAAAACACTCTGGTATCTGTTAATGCTTATGGAAAAACAAAATTATTGTTTCAGTGCTCCTGACAGGACAAACAATATTACCAAACCACAGTGCATTTCAGGCTTCCTGAACTACTGTTGACTTGAAAACTACTGTTTGGGAAAAGTTTGCTTTTCAGCAGGGCTGAAATGCTTTAAAGCTTGTTTGGCCATTTTTTAGTTTGTTTTTTAAATACACTGGGAATGTGAGAGAGGAGTTAGTTACTAGGTAATACTATTTTAATGTCAAGGACAAATTAAGATAATGTTATCAGTATGAGTACAAGCAGGGCTTCAGCTGGAAGAAGTCATAAGCAATGGTTGTACAATAAAGATTAAAATTCACAGTGATTTTTAGGTTAATTTTAGAAGCTTAATTACAAAAATGGGCAGCCAAGTATGTTTGGCTTGGCAAGAAATGATCAACAGAATTTTATCACCAAGAGAGGTAAATGTATTGAAAATTTTTAATTGGCAAGAAAGGATAAGTTCCTTATTAAGTTGTGTAAGTTAAATTTGTGTAAAATTTCCTAGCAGAGCTTCCAATCAAATAGTTACACAAAGCATCAGTCCAGTTTAAAGACAAAACATTTCCCCCTTCCCCCTGAAACAAACACCCTCTCCTCCTCAAAAAACCCCCCCCCAACCTATCAGACAGCTGTATGAGTTGCCCTAGAGTTCAACATTGCTCCTTTTGATCTTGAAAGTAGTTGGGTCTTCTGAAGGTGAATGGTGGAGTGATTGTACTCACTGTCTGTCATGTGAATGACAAGATTTCCAGCATGTCTTCTATCTCATCCTCCACAGTGGCTCAGCACACTCTACTGTCAGAGATGGTGACAGTGCAACACCTTTGCTCAGGCAAACCTCATGTTTGAGTCGGGTCTAGTGAACTAGAGATATTTTCAGATGACCTTATTCTCAAATGCTCAATCTAAATTACTTGTACACCATACCATACGAGCTACGCGTTACAAACGCTACGTTTAGCTTTGTCAGTATATTCCTTCTGAAATACTGCATTCATAAATTCCACATTAAGTCCCAGAGACTCATGTACACTATTCATACTGCAGAGAATTTCTGTGTTTTGGATGGCCAGCACTAACACAAAAGTACAGAAGTTAGTATTAAAATAAGGAAATGCATAGTATTTCAGAATGCATCGTGTATTTATAGTAAGATATATGTCAACTTGTACTCCTCAGGATGACTGTAAGTAGTACAGGGAAAGCTGTTGACATGTATACCAAAAAATAATGGAATTAAATTTTAGAACACAGCAATATAATGTCATATAACTAAAAATTTCCCAATGTCAATTAATGTAATATCACTTTGAGCTATTCTCAGCATATTTGGCCTGCATCGTACTTCAAAATTACTGTGTACTCCATTCTTGTATTTTAGTTCTTCATTATCTTGGTTTTAGGGGGCTAAATAGTGTTAAAATTCACATTTGGAATTGTAGCAGTTGAGATAGGGCAACCTTATCTCCATTCTATGATGTATTTCTCTGGCATTTGACAATGGAACATATAGGACTGAAGACTGATAGCTCAATGAAGCCCAAAATGCTTAGCCTGGCTTCTCTGTGTCTAAGTTAACTAAATACCATGACCACTATTGCCTTTTATGAGCAGAAATTGTGAGAAGGTATGTTTATTCTTAAAGCTGTATGCTTAAAGCTTCAGCCTAAAAACTGAAGGTCACAAACTATAAATAGTTGTTTGATTTGTCCCTTGCAGCTCTAGCATTTGAAAAGTTGTTTGAGAGACCAATGTCAATTTGACGTTTAAGAGAAGCAGTGGTCTGCTAGTAACGGGTCAGCTAGGAGTGAAAGTAATGATTTTAATTTTATGTACAATACTATGATTTGGGGAGAATGTAATGGAATCATGGAACTGAGTCTCACTACATCATGGGATCTTAGACACTGGAACAGGTTGCCCAAGGAAGTTGTGGATGCCCCCTCCCTGGAAGTGTTTAAGGCCAGGTTGGATGAGGCTTTGAGCAACCTGGTCTAGTGGAAGGTGTCCCTGCTGATGGCAGGGGGGTTGAAACTAGATGATCTTTAAGTTCCCTTCCAATCCAAACCATTCCATGATTCTATGATCTTTCTTCAGTCTTGGTCAGGGTTTCACCTGAGTGTGACCCAGAGGAGATAAGGAAGTCACCTTAAGCAGGGATGATGTATTCGTGAGGAGAGAATGGTAACAGGAACTTAACAGTGAGAAGAGGCTATAGAAACAAATGAGAGAGCATAGGAAGGGAGAAGAATGAGAGAAAGCGAGTGGGCAAAGACCTACCTTTTACAGATTTTAATCTACATTGTTATCAGGGAGGCTTACTGTTACTTAGCTTTCGGTTTTGCTGTGGTGTATCAAGAATAAACTACAGCAGCCTTCTAGAGAGAACCAAAGGAAACTAAGTGAATAGACTGGTTGAGACATGTAGTGTGTATTTGCCTGTAGATGCCTACACAGGAAAAGTCGTAGGAAAAAGGAAAAATAAAAATTGGATTTCAGTATTGGGAGAGGCCTATGCTGGAGTTCTTAGGAAGTGATCTATCTTTCCTGTCTCTTTTTGTGATAAATTTTGTATTTAATTCTGATGCTTAATCACCTATAGCTGCTGCAAAAGTCATTCTTCAGGGTTACTGATGGAACCTTTTGACTTCCTTCCTTTTTAATCACTGTTCCTGTAGCATCTAGTTTCTAGAAGCTTGTGGTAACACATCCCATTGTGTCACAAGAGATGTCTATGTCAGGAAAAGTAACTGATTCTTCAGGAGATTAAAAAAAGATCTTTGTTATTGTTATCAAACTCAGTCTGAATCATGATGTTGGTTATTACTAATAACAACTCAAAATGTGACATTGCTGTGGCACTTCTTTCGTCTCACATGCTAAAATCAAGTTCATAGAAAGGAAGCTGTATGAAAGTGAAATAAACCCGCCTTTCTACCTCAACTCTTGGAGGAAACCCAGAACAATCCCTACTTTTTCTTTCTGCTTTTCTTGGTTCTTTCTATAAAGAACAACTCAGAGTACATAAAATCATTTCTCAAAGCCCACCCTGAGAGGCTGCATACACCTTTTCTAATAAATAAAACTGTGCAAGGGGTGGGGTCCTGCTACTGAAACTTTATCTTCTTTTTAAGTAGTTAAATGTTTTGGCACTGGCTGGCCACAGTGCTCTTGAACAATTCTCAGGCATAGTTTAAAATTTAACATTGCTCAGGTACC
The DNA here is from genome assembly GCF_000700745.2 of Antrostomus carolinensis. Classification (NCBI taxonomy): domain Eukaryota; kingdom Metazoa; phylum Chordata; class Aves; order Caprimulgiformes; family Caprimulgidae; genus Antrostomus; species Antrostomus carolinensis. The sequence goes on along the minus strand of NW_010296457.1, from coordinate 49,837 downwards.
ATTCTTAGCAGACATTCTGAGATGTCATTGTCCTCTTTTGGAGAGTGAGAGTATGAATGTGGTCAGACAGCCGGTGGCTTTAGGGGCAGAGGTGAGGCCTTTGCCATGTTGGTTCACCAGTGTAGATGTACCCAGAGTGTCTTCTGGTTCACAGACTTGAGGCTCACCATTCTGAAGTTCAGAAAGTGCTGTTTTGTGAAATATCAGATATTCTACCATTAATATATTTTTAGGGGCTTAGGGCAGAGGACAAGAAGTTTCCTTACATTGAAAAGAAGAGAGGAAATAAGGTGGAATAAATAATAGTAGTATATCATGACATACAGAAGAATTCCATTACGGAGAGTAAAGGAAGATCCAAGAGGCATCAAAACTAGTATGCCACTTCTGCTTGTCTATGGAGAAGATGGCACCAATATGGGAAAGATGTCATTCTCCTGTCGAGTCATGTTTGGCATGTGAAATGTTTCTAGAAGTAGAAATCAATTGTAACACAGTTTATCTTTTCTTGCAAGCTAAATGGAATTTTTTTTTCTCTAAGAAGAATAATTTTCTCATTGAAAAATTACAAATTATTTCTTAAAAATGCATGTGTGTATTTGGCTTTTAACATTCTAATGGAGGAGGTTTGTTGTCCACATTTGTGTCACTGGTTGTGTGTGCGTGCGCTCTGCGCACCTGAAATCTGGATTTTTCATATTCCTCTGAACATAAAAGTGTAATGACACCAAACATTCCTTATGGTGTTTAGTCTTAATGAGTACAGAGCTAAATCCTGCAATGCCTGTTACTTTTGAGCTTCCTGATTTGTGTCTGTATGTACTTGAGTTCATTATTATCAAAACTGTAACAGTGTGACATCACCTCTTTTACCTGGATAGTGAATAAAAAGTTCAAATTTGGTGAGTAATTCTAGTGTAACAGAGGAAGCTGTGAAAAGAATAATAAACAGTCCCAGAAGCAAATACAAGTAAATCCAAATTGCTATTGATCAGAAGCAATCCGCAAAAGAACATCTTCATTCTCCAGTCATCTTTGAGACAGCTTTTCCTAAGAAACCTTGTTTTGAGAGGCTTTTTCTTAGATCATATTTAATAGCTATGTATAGATTTATAGACAGTAGACCTAAGCAACTATTTTTTTTTCCATAGTTAAGTTATAAAAGGTAACACTGGCGTAATGTAGGATTTAATTAATGTATTCTTAGCAAAGATGCTGAAAATGAATAGTAGCTGCCTTTTCCTTTCTAACCCTGGCCTTTAAATTTTTAAACTCTGGCCAAGTTTTCATGAGACCAGATTGCAATGATAAGAATAGACTGAGTGCTTATTTTAGTGTAATTAAGTAACTGAGTAATTATTTTAATGTTTAGGAAGGAGATATAATTTTGATTAAATTTCCGAATACTCTGTGCGTTAAATTAAGTCAAGATTTCTTTGGTTGTCATTATGCATAACAATGCTGTCATGATAAACAGATACGCTGATCATAAATCCTACCCACAGCCAACGTACTCATTGAATTCATGCATGAAATTTTTTTTGTTTAAATCCCTGTAAAACATTACCATGTCTGAATTTCCATTACAAACCTCATTTTAAAGTGATGTAAAGCTCACAGTACATGTTGTTTCTCATTTTTTATCCTGTTAACCTTATCTTAAAAATGTACTGTGAAAATTTTGAGGGCACAATTCAGAGGTGCAAGTGTTTAATTACATCTTTTCAGTTCACAAATGCACCTGGCTGCCAGTGACCCTTCTACTCTTACTTTTAATTCTGAGGTTATTTCTCAAATGGTACCAGCTCAAAATACAGATTTTAAAATGCTTTTGTACTAATAGTACCCTGGAAAATGAGGATGCCGTGGATGCGTTTACTGTTGTTCCCTTTCCGTTACTTCTTGCGGAGACGTACCTCCGCAAAGTCTTTCCTGCCTTATTCCCCTGCCCTGTTGATCATCTTTTATTCATCATTGAAAACCTGACTTGTATGTCTGAGCAGCAAAATTTGCAAATCTCCTTGCATATTCTGTAAACTTCCAAATGGATAATTTGTGTTTTCTTCCCTGTTGCTCCTTGTGCTTGAGTAAAGTGCATATGCAACTGAATTTTTATGCATTTTTAAGCTTTTTTGCATCTCTCTCTTCAAAACTCTCTTTTGCTGTGATTCCTACAAAAAGTAAGTTGTTGCTGAAGAGTGATGACTAGTACACACTGACCAGGATATCTTTAGTGTTTTTGTGTTCTTCACTTTATATTTTTTATCTAATAAGCTACTTGTTGTTGGGGAGCATTCTTTAGTATTGAATTAGTTTGAAGGTTGACTGTTTTACTTGCTGGTTAGGTTGTGCAAAAAATACGTCTGATTTCTTCCTTTCCCTTGTGTCTCTGAGTTAGATCCTTCTTTTCCCAACCCAGGGGACACTGTGGATCTCAGTGAAGGTGGTTTGTTTTCCACATTTGCCTAAATAAAGAATGCTTAGTGGAATATTATATAAAAGCAAAGAGAATGTATTAAATTTTGTCATGTCTTGTTTTATTGCTCAAAAGTAAGTGTTTCCATACCTTACCATGAAGCATTTCTCATGAGAACCTTTCTTGAATGGCAGATTATCGCTAGTGTAATTGTCAGGGGAAGAGACACAAAGTGTTGCTCCTGGGAGAGAGGTTATGAGGACAAGTAGTCCTCCAAGAGCAGCTTCAGAAGTTGCCATGATATTAAATCCTTTGTATTTTTCAGGTGTTTGGATTCTATAGGTTTTACTCTTACTTGCTTTCTCTGATGTGACACTTTTTCAGCAAACCATGAAACTTGCTATGAAAGATACAAAGTGAGACCTAAAAGTTTAAGTTGCATTGTAAATGAAAATAACTTCTGAAATATTTCAAACCTTATACAATTCAGAGAATAAAGTCTATGAATAAATTCTTTTGTTCTTTGGAGGTCTCTTTAAAGAGCTTTTCTCAGTATTGTTACTAAACAGTTTACTGCCTCTCATGTTTTTATCCTTAAGAAGACTTAGTTTTTATTTGCAATATTTTTTTGTCTTGTGCTAGGAACTGTAACATACGATTAAATAGAAAAACTGTCTCCCTTCACGTGCAGTTTCTAACAGTCATTCCCATAGGAACTGCCAAATGGACTTAAACCCAACTTCTGTCTCAGTCAGCATTCAGATCTCTCAAGGATCTGGCAGTAATCACCACCAAAGTGGAAAGTGTGAAAAACTTTACAGTGAGGCAGGTTTTCCAGTTGTGTTATCAGTTTCAGAAGTACTGGGAATGAAGGCCAACACAGGGCTTCTTTTTGTCCAGTATATTTCAAAATAGGAGAAACGATAGGCAAAATAGAGGATGGTTGGGGGGATATAATTTGGAAGCAGTTGGAGTGTGTTCAAATGTTGTCATGTCTTATTTTTGTAATTTAGTTTTAATTCATCCTTTTCTACAATTCATCTAGCCATAATATTTCATATTTTCAGCTTTCTCCCTGTCTTTTGCATTCCCATATTTTTCCTGTTTCTAGGGCAAAAAAGAACTAAAGAAAAAAAATAATCAAAGTTAATCAGAAGAGTGTACCAAATCTAAAATAACTATATAATGCAGGAGAGGTCTTATAAAGCAGGAGCTCTCTAATATTTTCTTTTCCATGGCAAATATGTTTGAATAACCTGAGTGATTGTTATGGTCTAGGAGAGAACGTGAAGGCCGTATTTTCATCCTTCTTAGAATATTTATCTTCTTTAAAAGAAATATGAAGAACAATACCACTTTTCTTTTGAAATGAGTATAGTAATAATGGTATTTCTTACTCATGCACACAATGAAGTTGGTATCTTAAAGACAGATTGTGTACTGAAGTACAAATCTTCAGGAGTATAAAATCTATTAGAAGCACTTAATTTTTAGTTCTGTCATGCTTTAGGAAAGGTAGGTTGTTCGTTTTCTAAGATAGTATTTGTGAATCAGTGCTGATCGTTACTACTTTTTTTTCTGCTCTTTTCTAGTTTTTAGGAGCCTTTATACTTACTGTAATAGACAGTCTTATTTTAAATACTATGAAGTGATTTATATTCTAAAAAAATCAATGCCACCATCTTTTCAAGTATGAAATGCCTTGAGTAATGTCTCTAAGATATAGGAATTTTCCCACAGTTCTTTATTTCACTGGAATGATAATTCTTTGTCCTAAGGACTGTCCTGTAAAAATCCAGTAATAACTATTCTTATGAAGAGCCACTGTGAATGTCTTTTAGAAAGGAGGAGAGTGTGAGGAGAGTAGAAGCAGAAAGATAAAATATTGACTGCACCATCTAGTTGCAGTTAAGGTGAGGATGCCTCCAAACTATGTGCAACAACAGCACTAGGGAAAGTAATTGGGAAAAACAGAAGCAGTGAAACCCTGTGTTTGATATTTTTCTTTGCAGATAGCCTTAATTCAGTGCAAAATAAATTATTTGAATTTATGTTCTCCTGGGAGTACCACGTGCAATCTTTTTGTGTGTAAATATCTGATGATGGCAAATCTGTTTTACAGTTATGGATTATTAGAATTATGACATTTACTTCTGTAATTAAAAATGGGAAGTTCATCTGTTCCTCAGATTACTTGAGGGGAGGCAGCCAGTCTAGACAGAACATAATTCCTTTTGGTTTTAATAATTTACATCCCAGTAAAATCCCCTTATTGAGTTCTGTTTTCGAAGGCTCAGAAGGATTTATAAGGATTATAAAGACCCTAAATGAAGCCACTGTACATGCAATCAAACAATGAATTGGACTGAGTTGTCTGTGCTCCCAAAATAGCAGCCACTAAGCTTTCGGCGCCTAACTGGAGCTTTGTTTTCAAAAGAGAGGGCTTAGGTGTTCATCCATGGTAGATGCCCGTTTCCATAAGTCTGACTCTTTACTGGATAATGTCAGTGGTGAGAATCATAATTCAGTCACTTCAACTGGTTGTAAATTTTCTGCCTAATATGAGCTACCTTTATATCAGTGAAGCAAACTTCTCATCCACTTGTAGTTATAAGGTTTTATGTTTCTTATCTTGAATTTGTGTCCTGGTTTGAGCAATCCACGGAAGAGAAGGGTGAGCAAGGGAGCAATGTTTGTAGTACAGTCTACTTTTTCTGTTTTGATCTTATCTGTTTAGTCACAGTTTTGACAGTCCTGCTGTTTTGTTCAAGTTATGTTTGCTAATAAAAAAAAAAAAGTGTGGAGCTATATTTGTATGTTCTGTTAGGCCTTGATGTTTATGCATGGGCTACAAACTTAGTTCTTTGGTTGATTCATACATATTTGAATTTATTTTCAGTGATTTCTTAAGCGACCTTTTTAATAGGTCTGATTCCCCAAACAGTTTTCATTGTGTTGTAAATCAAAGTGATGCTCCATTGTATAACCTAACAACACATAAATAGTAATTATGTTCCTATAGCACGTTGGTTGAATTGCTACAGTTGAAACTGTATTTCACACACTGTACCTCATTGATGCCAAGATAAATTTTAGAAACCATTTTGAAACTGCTAAATTCCTTACCATTACCATATCTGTTTTGAATATTTGAGTGACAAAAGTTAGAAAAAACAAATTTTAAAATGTATTTTCAGATTATAATGGTTGTCTTGCCTTTTGCATTTTAGAAATGAAAAACTTAATGGTCAATAATTCTACTAAATATTTCAGTTCTCTAATACTTTTTAAATCCTGTTTTAAAAAGAAAACTTAATCGAAAATGGAAAAAAAAACCCCTTTTAAGTGATTGACTATATTAATAATCTTATTTGGAAAATGAAGCAGGACCTTCAGTTTGCTTTTATGTAAAAGCTATGTGTATCAAAAAAATAACAGCATCTATAAACCTACGGTCAGAAGAAAAATGTGCCAGACCATTACTATAAAATACAAAATATTAGACTGCATGGTCTTCAGAAGATGGGAGAACTAATAATGGGCTTTTGTTGGAAATGCAGATGTCAGCTGTGGGTGCCTTGAATTGTCAATAATAATGTTAAACACAGGGTAGAATATCAGCCTGAGCTTATTCTTTATTCTTCTCTCAAAATCATTAAAGCTAAGACAGTTGTGACATATGTTCCGCTATGGCTCAATAAGTGAAGACGTGCGTGGAACGTATATGCGTGTATGTGCTGAATTATTCATGTCTAAGTTACTGCTCTGGGGAAGAAAATGGAGCACGCTTTGCTGGCAGGTAGGCTTTGAACCATATCTCATGAAGGAAGAGAATAAATATTCTCAGTTTATCGTGGCCCAAGCTAGTTATCAACTGTTTACACAGACCCAGGCATTATTTTTCTTTTTACTAGAGCTACATTGGAAAAAACCCAGATAAATACCACATTCTAAGAAGCAGTACTTTAATGGGATTTGGCACCTACATACATTTTGTTATCTGCACTGCATCCATCTAGGTAAAGGACTTTCCATGTAAGTCTCACTGAATTTACTGAGCTGTAGCCACAAGGTCAACCTTAGAGGCAGGGGAACAGAGACTCGGACCTGGAGGGTGATAGTAGCTCTTCAGGGGTACCTTTCTCCTTGCAGAGAGAGAGGGAACTGAGGAAGGGTGTGCAGCAGAAATCCTGTTATCCTCTTACACCTGTCTCAGTGATTCCTGCCGTCTTCCTGTATTTAATGACCTGGGATTTGGGTCACTCACCAGCCCTTGTAACCATATCAGCATGAGGTTGTGACTTCATCAGGAAGTGAACCAGGTGAAGGGCAGGAGCTATGGCAGGAAAACAGCCAGCTGCTTGACCAAATTCAGTCTCTCAGCCCCCATCTGGGGGAATGTTACTGGGACTGTGACTTTTTAAATTTGCTTTTTGTTTTGTTTGTTGTTGTTTTTCTTCTTTTACC
>NW_010296457.1:1027-42917 GCF_000700745.2 Antrostomus carolinensis | reverse complement strand
CCCCCCCCTCAAGACAGTAGATATTAAATGAGCTACAGTCCCTGTTTTTTAGTATTTTCAAACATATATTTCTTTTGGTGGCATACTAGGTTCTTATTTATTGTGATTTATTGTGTATAGGTTCTGTTGGGAAGTTAATTTGAAATAATGTAAGCTTAAACTTAGAAATATTCAGTCCAGGGTAGATGTCAAAGCTCAGTAGAAATCTCATTTTACAGTTTGAGGATGTGTGGAGGATTGTATTTAAATTCAAAACAATATATTAAAGTGTCACATCTATTGCAAGCTCACTTCATGCTGTGACCTCATGGTGCAATGCACAAAGTTTCAAGAGGTGAAGAGAATTCAGCTGCTCAGGGAAGAGGTGTTGATTTGAGAGATGACTACTCTCTTGAGGCTTGTCTAAATGATGTTTTGCTTCAGGATACATTTTAATTACAGTGAAGGGGAAGTGTAACTTTCTAGCATAGATAGGAAACACATGCTACTTGTTAATTGTGTTTTACCCTTTGCTAACAAACTTATTTTAGTTTAAAAATGTCTAGAATAGGAGCTATCATGTAATGCACTCCAGTAACTATGCTCTTAGGCAGTGGTGACCCTCATCCTTCTCAGACAAGTAAAAACTTACATATTGAAAAAAAATCTCAAACATCTGAATGCTTAAATTAATAAAACATCTATGTTGCCTAAAAACATACTAGTATTTGTTGCCTGGGTTTAGATTATACATGCATCAATGTCTTGTGTTGGACAACTTTTAAATGTGTGCTTTATATACTAAATAATTTCTTCCTGGTTTTGTCAAGGTCTGCAAATTACTTAGTGCAGCCTACGTTACCCTCCTACTTACTTGCTAAAAGCCAGGATTTTACCACTTGAAGGTTTTGGATCTGTCTGGGATAAAGACATTGTATATTAGCAACATTTTTTGTAATTATGGCAAGTGTCTAATAACAAAGAAAAACTCATCCTCCTCCAATATTGCTTTTATGCAGTATGTCCTTGATGTAAATTCACTGTTATGTTAATTTTCTTATTGCAAATGTCCCGTGCTTTTGGGAGAATGAAATAGTCCTTAACTTCTTTGTTTACTTGGGGTGATGAATGCATTATCTGTGTTTTCCCATCTCATATAATCGTATGTCAGCCTAGCTCTGACCTTTGTATGATGGAACCTAGTGGTAATATACCCTTCTGCTTAACAAGCTCTGAAATAAAAATATATGATTGGCAGAGCTGCAGGAAATAATTAGTTCCAAGTAGATGGGAAATGTGGAAGGAGTATTTAAAGGAAAAGAAAGTGATTCAGCTCTTTTATGGTGCATATGAAGTCGTCTCAGCTTTTAATTTAACTATTAAGATATTGAAATCAATTTAAGTCACTATGCTAAAGCAGTTTTGAATGCATCACTGTAAAGAACCTCTCTAAATAACTGTAGTGCTTATTGGAAGCTCGACTATTTGAAATATTAAGTAGTTCATTTGTTCTTTCAGACCTACTCATAAAATGTGGCTGAGTGGAAAAGCTAGTGGAGGGAAGATAGCATGTGTACTAGATCTTGCTGAAACTTAACCTAGGGAACGGTTTATGGTGTTCTCTGAAATAACAAAAAATATTTATAGATATTTCCCAGGAAAGAATTCTTCAATCAGTTCCTCAGTCGGTTGTTACAGAGGTCAAGAGGTGTTTTCTCTGCTTTAATTAGATATACAAGCCGTGACAAACTCAATCACTGTAAAGATGAGTTCTGAAGTACGCTGTACATGGGGGGAAGAAAGAAAGAAGGAACAATTCTCCAGAATTTTGTCTGCAGCCCTTAACAATCTGTAGATCATGCAGCCATGTTCTGCAATGAATCAATGTTGAGCCACTCTCCTGCTCTTCGCATTTTTCCATACTCTAATTTTCCATTAATTTAAATGACTCTTTCCTAGTAACACCTTGATATATGAAGGGAAAGCAATGGTGAAGGCAAAGTTAACAGTCAAACAGGCTTCCCTCTCCTTCCCTCCTCTCCTTCCCTCCTCTCCTTCCCTCCTCTCCTTCCCTCCTCTCCTTCCCTCCTCTCCTTCCCTCCTCTCCTTCCCTCCTCTCCTTCCCTCCTCTCCTTCCCTCCTCTCCTTCCCTCCTCTCCTTCCCTCCTCTCCTTCCCTCCTCTCCTTCCCTCCTCTCCTTCCCTCCTCTCCTTCCCTCCTCTCCTTCCCTCCTCTCCTTCCCTCCTCTCCTTCCCTCCTCTCCTTCCCTCCTCTCCTTCCCTCCTCTCCTTCCCTCCTCTCCTTCCCTCCTCTCCTTCCCTCCTCTCCTTCCCTCCTCTCCTTCCCTCCTCTCCTTCCCTCCTCTCCTTCCCTCCTCTCCTTCCCTCAAGCGTGGATCAGTGACCAGAGTTTAGGAGACATTTCACCCATGTTATCACTGGCTTTGTGCAGGATGTGCTTCCCTGCAAGTGATGGTGGCTGCTTCTCTTCCAGTAGATTGAAGCCAAGTCCTGTGAGAAAGTGGTTGTGAATTACATGTGTTTTGGGAGCAATGCATAGTTCTTAAAGCTGTTGCAATGAACAATTGAGGACTTTTGAAAGAGGTCTAGTAAGGATCTAACACTGGGAAAGAAATATGAGAGAAACTTAATGCTGCTTTGGGAGCATGAAATGCAGAAGATTCTGGTGAATGCCAGGATGAATTTGGAAAGAACTTGATTAAACTTTTGTTGGTCTAAAATTGGTTTTCCTTTTTTCTTGTAATTAAGATATCTGTTCAGTTACTACTCAATCTCTCTCTTACATTTGTATGCCTTATCAGGATGTAATTTTGGCTTTTATTTCCTTTGCATTCTTTCAGATTGACCAGTTCTGATTCTCTTTGATGTTAGAGTTGGACTTTTTTCCTTATAGATTCTCTTTCCATTCCCCTTTTCGCTGTGTTTAGTACAGGAGATATCTGGTTGCTGGTTCCGCTGCTCTTCTGTGTCACTGTCATTGATGGTTATAGTTCCATGTCTTCCCAGTTTCCTGTGCTTGTTACTTTCAACTGTTGAAAAATTCTGGGTTTGAAGCCAAAGCTCTGTGAGCTTATTCTCTGTGGGCCATGAAAGGGACATTTTTTCAAAATTTTTTTTCTGTGTGAATGGGATGACAAAATGAGGGATGATCTCATGGAAATAACTTCCAGGGCTGTATCGTGCTTGTAACAATGCAAATCTATGAGTTTTGTGCCTTATTGTGATACAAGTGGCATGACTGGTTGAAACTTACTTTTGAATTTATAAGTTGCATGTTGCTTATTTTCTCTTAGTGATATCCACAGTGTGGTCTCCTCACTATCTTAATGCTCAGAATATAATAAACTCCACTACAAGCAATTATTAATCTGACAAATGCATGTTTTGAATGCTCATACTGATCTGGTGCAGTGCACCGAATGTATGAAGAGCAATGTAAAGCTGCTGTTTTATTTCAAGTCTTGAAAGGTCAGAGTATACTACTGAGACTTAGAGAAGGGCTTTCACTACCTTTTTGTGACTGAGCCATATATCTTGCAGATTTTTGCAGCCACTGTTTATTGGTGAATTTTCCACCTGTGTCTATATTTTTCTCTTTTCTGTAGCAGAAAAGTGAGCATTTACCTAATTAATGCTTCTTTCAAGGCATCAATATAGTACATTTAAAGCAATGAGTTTGCTTAACTGTGTAAATCACATTGTTGTGTTATCATTAGAAGTATTATGAACAAAATGAGCTAAATCACTTCAGATGAAAACTGTGTGGAGAAGCATGTAGCTGCTATATCCAAAACTATAATTAGGGAATATTTAAATTATTTTGCTTAACTTTAACGGTACTTAGGTATTTACCTCATATATGCTTGAATATGTTTTGTAGGTTTTTATATATGTCTATGAACTTTGATTTGATTAAACTTCTTGCAGCCTGAGACAAATGCTTGAAAACCAAGTATTTGGCAAAAACATGTAGTGATTTAATAATATTTTTATACATCTGTAGGATTCTGAATATTATGTAAGGAAAACTTAGACTGTCCAAAGAATTTGGTAAGTGTTTGGTTTTAATGGTGACTTTTGTAACTTGACAGGGACAGCCTGTTGGAGACTGTGATTTTAATGTTCGACTTGCATGTATAGAGAAAGAGATTATATTTCCACGACATGAAAAAATGAAGAATGGTCTTATCGACAAAGCACAGGAACCTTTCAGTGTTCGAAACAAACCGTTTTTCGACATCTACACTTCAAGAAAGGTAAATTTTATTTCAGTTTTTTGTGTTGTGGCACTGAAGGCAGCAAAGCAGCATTGTGCATAGGTTTTCTCTCAGCTTTTTGAGCTTCCATCGAGTTCTTCTAACTGAGTGCTCAGCAATGCTTGGGGAGCAATTGGCAGTTTGGGATACTCTGAAAAATAGTTTTAGGCTACCTATTCCTTCTGAATTACTGTTTTCCCATATTTAAAACCTGTACTTCAGCAAAATCTAATTCTTTAGTTTCATAATGTTGAATGATGACATAGAAGTTAGTAGCTTTAGGTCTGAAATGTCTCTGAGCCCAAGGGAATATCTGAGAGCTATGTTGTTTACAGTATCCTCCTTTGTAGGTAAGAATATAAAGTTCTTTTTACTTCCAGTCCCCATTTGGTCATAGTATAAGAATCATGAGTTATGCTTGAACTCCCACCTCATATTTAGCAATGATTACTAAGAACCCATTCTAGTTAATGTCTTCACATTTTACTTACTAAAATATTGCCCTAGGTCTTCTGAAGTAATGCATATGACTTGCAAATATATATATATATGAGTTCCTATCTTTCATTGTGCACTCTTTTCTTCAGTGTAGACATATCCTAACATTCTGCAAAATACTTTTATTCTCTTCTGTGAATTAAATGGCTCATGGATAATACTTTCTTCTAGAGGAACCCATTTTTCTTAGCACTGCTGTTAGAAGTAGTCCCGTGTCTCATCAACACAGAGCAATGAACATCAAATTGTCAGCTTCCATTTGCTTTTGTCATTTCTTTGAGCCTGTAGCAGGTAATGAATCTTGCCCCAGGAGGAACAGTAATGGTATTTTGGCTAACCAAGAGTGGCTGAAAAGTTGTGATAGTTCCACTGGGCTAGCCCTTGGCCAGCAGCCAACACAGCCATTCACCCACTTCCCCCCCACCCCCAGGGGACAGGGGAGAGGACTGGGGCAAGGGTAAGGAGACTCGTAGGTTGAGATAAGAACAATTTAATAATAGAAATAAAAGAAAACTTAATATAATACTAATATTAAAATAGTAATGATAATGATAACAGTAACAAAATATGCAAATGAGTGATACCCAGTGCAACTGCTCACCACCCACCGACCAAGCCCAGCCTGTTCCCAGATAACGATTGCAGAGGAGCCACAATCCTGAGCCGAAACCACAATCCCGGAAGAGCAAGAGCCCGAGCGAAAGTCAGAGGGAGCCAAAGAGGAAGAGACCCTCACTAATACACTGAACATGACGTGATATGATATGGAATATCCCATTGGCATATCCAAACACCAATTTAGCTTATTAATTTAAATATTCCTCGCCCCCTTAGATCTTGGGCTTGGAGACTAACAAAACACAAAGTCCTTCACTTCCAGTGACAAAAATGCAAACACTGGTGCGTTATCAGTGTTTCTGTCATAACAAATCCCAGGCTGAAAGCAAAACACAGCACTGTTCTAGCTACTAAAAGGAAATCCAGCTCTGTTCCAGCTAAAAACCAGGACAAAAGTAAATAAAGAGATAAGGCATAAGCTGGACTTTAAAAAAAAACCCAACAAAAACCAGAAAACCAACACAACAAAGAGAGTAGCAGTCTTCAGAAAGTTCAAATCACAAACAATTCTATGAGAAGTTTGTTTGGATAAAGCACTATAAATGTTTCGATCACTTCTCTGTGTTTGTATTGTTGCATTTTTGGATTGTCTATTTAAGATCAACTTTATACATTTGAAGTAAATTTTTAGTGGGCGGAAAAAGGCTGTTGGTCTAGGACACATAATTTTGAGCTTGACATTAAAAGACATTAGAACAAAAGGAACATGTCTTAAGAATTGGTTTCTTGGGTAAATTCATAGTTTCTTGAATGGTTCTGAAGTTCCAGGTTATTTAACCTCATTTAAAAATCACAGGAAGAACATGATTGGAAGCATTCCTGAATTTCTAAGTAAAACACATGTGTAAACAAATCTCATGCTAGTTAAATCTAATTGCCAGCACATCGCTATTGAAATTATAATCTGCTTCCCAAAACCTAGAAAATTAAAATTATGCTCAATGGCTTTTTTTCCTGTCTAAAGGAGATTTCTGAATCGTCCATGTACTTTCCTGTGTACTGGATTTTAACAGTTCTGACTGTGGCACTTTTTGAAGTCAGCAATGAAATTATGCTATTTACTGGTCTGTCTCTGCCTTTCTCAAAGGTCCGAGCATAAACTCTTAATTTAAGACATTGACTGTCTTACTACCCAGCAGTAAAGCATCAAGTATGTTGGTGATGAAAAAAAATTATACATGGCTAGAATTTGTTTCATAATAGACTTATAAGCTTTTGACACTAATGCTTGGACAGTATTTCTTTATTTTGTCCTTGTCTTTGCTGCTAGGTTTGATAAACTTGTGAATTGTGGAATGAAGCAGTTTTCTGGCCAGTTTTCTTCCATTTTTTTTGTGAAGAATATTCCTGTATGCAGCAGCTGGAGATACACCCGAGTTACTGGCAGTGCAGAGTGAATAGCCAGTGTTGCTTTTCTCTTATTTTAATAATTGCAGACATTTATGATTTACCTGCTCTCTGCATATATTAGATCTAATTGGTAGGAAAATAAAGCAAGTAAGAGTAATATCCTGGGGTTTTATCAAAGCACATGTTTTGAAATATTTTTTTTTTTTTTAACTAGGCCTCTTTTTGTGAGTTAACTCTCCCCCCCTCCCCCCAACTATAGAATGAGTAAAAGTCAATGGCTGGTTTGCATTATGGTTATATAGCATATTTCCTTCCTCTTGTGGGTTCGTTGTCCTCTGAGTTTTGCTGCTTTTTTAAGAGTGATGAATATACCCTTGGAACAGATACAGTGTTGCCATAAGCAGTTTGATAGAGCAGGGCATCTGAAAGCGTGAAGTAGGGCTATCTCTTTGAGTTTTGTTACTTATCTCAAGCTTTTAAAAAACAGTATTTGAAAATATCAGTAAGTCTGCAGTGCCAGGTAAAACTTTAAGGACATTACAACCTGCATTTGAGGTTATTATGTTGCAAGTGCAGTTCACTCAAAATATTTTTACCCTAATGCGTTACCACCACCTTAAAAACATCTTTGAGATAAGAGTGTCAATATGCTTTTAATTTTGGGGGGTTATTTGGGTTTGATGTGGGGTTTTTAGTAGTTTTTGTTTTGTTTTTTCTTTGTTGTTTTTCTTTTGTTTGGTTTTAGGATGGTTTTCTTGAGCAGCAATCAGGGCAGACTCTAAAGCTTTCTACATTTTGGGTTTGAAATACCCATATGTTTTTAAATTTTCTTTTTGTATAGTGTATGTTATAGTTTTTAAACAATCCTTGTCCTGATTTAAAGTGACTTACTTAGTGAAACTTGTTCATTGTACTACTGTCATAATGGAAAACTTTTAATGAGGCTTTAAATCTGATCATTTTTTCCAATAAGAAAGAAATTTTATGTCAGTATTTAATAATCATTTGTATACTCTACGATAAATGTAGGTAGTTTTAGATAGTACTGCCAGTATTGCTGTGGAGTTTTATCTAAGGCAATATTGGTAAACGTTTAAAAGGAAATAATTATAGATTAAAAATATATTTCAAATCTACATCTGCTCAAAAGAATAATAGTCATAAAAATATATTCTCAAAAGAAAAATATTTAGACTAAGAATTATTGTTCTAATTTACCTGAAAAATACATTTTTTTATTTCATTACTGCTGCAAACTTGATGAGTGTGGTTCCTGTAACACTTCCTTGAGATAATGAAACAAGGTTACATCTTCATATTCGTCAGAACTTCGTGAACAGAATTTTCCATTATATATGGTCAGAATATACAACTGTTTTGAAGCATTGCCATATTCTGAAAGAGGACTATTTAAAAATAGTATTGGTTTGCCCAAAAGATCTTTTTCCTGTTTGTTCAGTCATCCCTGCAACTATAGCAACAAATGTACTCATAGCAATGACTACCTCATTAGTATAGCCGAAAGAGCAAGCTGGGTTTCTTTTGCATCCCTGACAAATGTCCTGACAGGTTTTACTAACTCTGTGTGCAGCACAGCAAGGTCTGCAGGGAGACAAGGAATTTCTTCTAGGTTCTAACTCTACTCGTATTCAGATTGAGTCAGCATACCCATCAAACCACCTCCAGAGATGGTGGTGGCTGAATGAATGCTAAAGGACCGACAAATGGGACCTGCTTGAGTAGATCTTTTCTTTATGTTTAATTGGACATTTTTCTTGTTCTTCTCCAAGAACAGCAGGATCCTTTCATCTTTAGAAAGGATCTAACAGTATCCTTCCTTTCTTGAATAGAGGTCCTTAAAGGTTAACACCCTTGAGTGATCTCAGGAGAAGTGTGCTGTTTTCTTAAGTGTGGGTTCCCTCCCTGCCTCTTGTACTTCACTGCCAGAAGATGCTGCTTCTCAGGTCATCTCCAAGGCTTGTTATTTTCAAAGAAAGTCAATGGACATAGCAGTCTTTGGCTACAGATAAAGTGGATCTCTGATTGCACCAGCAAATTTGAAACTGGAAAAGTGGAAAACCCATACCACTGGTCAGAATATGTCTCATCAAAATTCAGGAGAGAAACATAGTCTCGTATAGTAGCGTTTTCATCACAGACATCTACAGTTGCTTGAAGGGGTTTTTTGTAGGATTTTGGGAGGTTCTTCACTGTTTCTGAAGTTGCATGTCAGGTGCTGTGCTGGAAAAGTGATCTTGCAGTTGCAGCTTTGAAATTTAGCTTCTGAGCCAAGTGATACTTTTTGTGCACTTTGAGTGACAAGCCAGTGCAGATTTCAAAGAGAGATAGGTTGGATGTCCTTGGTGCGCAGTATGTCTATGCATTCTCTAGTCCTACCTTCAGTCTTGCAAAATCCCAGGTTATTAGCTGCTACATACGAGAAGTTTTGGAGAGAGATGTTCATTAGGCTTTGTGCTCCTTACAGAACCTGAAGAGAAGCAAGGAATATGTGTACTGGATGGCTGCTGCTAAAGGGAAATGGACATCTCTGTTTGAGTACCTGGAGTAATAGGTGTAAGCAGTAGATTGTGTCAGCAGCAGTATGGCTTTTTTGAAGCGTAATTGGGTTTTGCTTACGGTCAAGAAGAGAATCAAGTGTACTTCTGAATTACCACAGCTGGAACCACACATCACATCTTATTTTTGTTTTGAGAAACTTTGATTTTTGAAATATATTCCCAGGATGCAGTTTGAACCTCACAAAAGTAAATACTGTAGCTACCACTCTTCACAGCCTCCCTCCATCATTTCGTTCTATGACCTGGGTGAAGACATAATATTCCAAATTAAAAGCCATTGTTGGCCGCTCTTCTTATCAACAATAGCACATATCAGTAAATGTGTGTTAGCTTGGGTGGATTATAGGAAGATTACTCAAAAAGGCCAGGAGTCTCAGCGCTGTATTTAAAGCAGAATGAGTGGCTAAAACTTTTAATTATACCAGGAAAAATGAATGTTGTCCACATAGGTTTAGTTATTTTCAGTGAAAATGTGAATGTAATTACTTGAAACAGCAGTAAACTTTGTACTGTGTTATACAGTATGTCCAATAATGAGATTGTTCTTAGAGTTATGGATTTGAGACTTTAGTACTAGAGTTAGAGTACTGGCTGCTTTTCTTTCTAATCTGAAAATCAATTTATTTTGAAATGAAATGCAATTCTGAAGTGCAATTATAAAGTATGACAGCATTTATAGTTATGCCTTTACATTTGTCATTGGTACTAGATTTTAGAAATAAGTGCTACATATTTACCATGTTATATCTTTAAAATGTTGTCTCGAATGTTACTTTAAGATGTTTTGGGGGACTTCTGTTTTTTGTAAGACTGAGTTTTGGTGGTAAGAGGAAGAAGAGAAAGGGACAGTCACCTAAGGCCAGGTTGTATATTCTCAGAATCTCTAAAAATGTTACCTTGTTGAACTTTGATACCTATTAAGAAAGCAGTATCACTAAATTTGTCTACCTCTGTAATCAAAGATGAACATTAAATACAATTTACTCTTTTAGTGCTAACTGGGAACACATGTACTCTGTGAACGATTTTGCCTTTTAATGTAACTTCCAGATTCTTTTAGAAAGATGTTTTTGAGCAATGTTGAATCTTTGCTGTTTGTCATTACACTTGCATGACTGGTCACTTGTGTTGCGTAGCTTGTTTTCTTTTCATTTATTAGTGTGCATCAGAATTCATGGAGAT
Source organism: Antrostomus carolinensis (assembly GCF_000700745.2). Classification (NCBI taxonomy): domain Eukaryota; kingdom Metazoa; phylum Chordata; class Aves; order Caprimulgiformes; family Caprimulgidae; genus Antrostomus; species Antrostomus carolinensis. The sequence continues at coordinate 32,435 of NW_010296457.1, read as the reverse complement.
GCCATGGTCAGATCTGCCAGCTCTCCCGTTCATCCTGTAAGGATAGCTGCAGCCTGTAGAAGATGCTGAATTTTAGGATTCCTTGATGCTGAAGTATTAAAGACCAGTGAGGTTAATGCTTTCTATGCTGCATATTCTTAACCTTGGAGCCTTAGCCTTTTATTTACAGAAATATTTTAGGATTTTCAACAAGCACATTGTCTTAATTATATTGAACAGGAAGTACAGGTACATAGAAATAACTAAACTCTTGGAAACGATGCAAGTCTTGGCATTTATTGCCTACACTGACCCACAATTCTTTTGCAAGCTGTTTTTTTGTGTGTGTGTGTATCCCAGCCTGGGTGTCCTCACTAAAGCCTATTGTCTAGTGAAAATGCTGTCTAGCAGAGTAGAAAAAAAGTTTCTTTCTGTGCAGTCTCTGGTCCCGTGGGGAATTGTGCCCGTCACTCTCAGTACAACAATAGGGTTAAAGGTTAAACAATGATACGGGTCAAATGAGCAACCTTTTTCAAATGCCAGCACACGGTATGTCAATGACTTGTCAGTTCTTAGACTATTATCTGATTTTAAAATGACAGTTTATCCTAGAGGGATTAGAATGAAGGTGGGTAATCTCTGCTAGAAGATTAAGTGGTCTAGGATATTCTTGAAAGTTACAAGTCCAATCTGTGAACTGACAGATGACTTATTTTGTTCTCCTGGTTTATTTAACATTTGGATTTTTGTTTTTTTGAAACTACTTTTGTTGTAGTTAGGAAAGGTGGAATGTTTAAATGTTTGTACCAATAAATGTATAGCTACTGTTGAGGTGGTTTGCTTTGTAAAGTTAAGTGGCTGTGCAGCTCTGGTGGTGAAGGAGATTGTGTAAGTACCTTACTTGCTGATGGTGGCGTGAAGTATTTTGCAGGCAGCTGAGACAGCTGTAAGCTGTTAATCCAAAACTGGCTGTAAATGACCACAAAATCCTGTCTCATGTCACCAAGTAGCCTACAGATGAAAATGTGGAAGAAGTTTGCAGTAATGGGATAGAAGATGAGAGAATTCAATGGCAGCAATGACAGCAGCAGAAGTGTCAAATAATCTCTGTCTATTTATTCTACAGCTAGGTGGAGGGGGAATATTACCATCTGGAGAGCTTTTAATGCCAAAAAGACTTGTTTCCTCTGTTTTTATTTTTGTTTTTATTTTCTATGCCTTAAGGAGTAGCTTAATGTACTCACCTTTCAAACCTGCATTTCCTGACCCAGAGTTGGCAGTCACTCTTTGATGTCTGTCCTACACCATAGTCCTCGCTCCCATCTGTTCTGTTCCAGGTTTTTGGCCTGTTTCTCAGCTCCTCTTTTAATTATCTTCTAACCTATCTGTACTCTTCCATTGTGTTTCTGTTTGCTTTTATTTCTTTACTTCTTATTTTTCTTCCTTACTTTGTCCTATTCAGTCTCCCCAAAAATGGAAAGCCAAATATTGTAAAAACAATATTGCTTTATTCCACCCTTAGATGCCTTTGTGCTGGTGGTTATCTTCACTTAAATCTTTTCTGGAGTACTTTTCTTCTTGTAAATGCAAATAATGGTTGACCTGAGGAACCTAGTAAACAAGTAGTGAATAAGAAGCTGGAAAGATGTTACTTTATGCTTATATTAGAATTTGAAATCTTCACTTGGCAGCTGTCCTGTATCCCAGCATGTAGTACTTCAAGCTGATTTTTCAAAATTATTTTACCATGTGAATTTTAGAGGTAAGGACAGCCACCCAGACCAAGTGGAAGCTTTGTAAATTGCAATATGAAATAGATGACAAACTGTGGCTCTTGAGCTAAATGTAGCTTACTAACACTTAAAATTTGGTGCTTGAACTGGAACCATTTCTTGCAACCAGCTGTGGCACTGGAATGATGTGGATAGTGTTTGGCAAACATAATTTCTGTCAGTGGGAGCATGAGGGTAGCAGGGACTTTGAAGGCCAAGGCTGGTGGGGTGTCCATCTGCCTCTGGGTGTTCCTTTGTTTTCTGTGAGGCAGGGAGGCTACAATTTTGTCCACTGCAGATCACACAGCCCAGCAGCTTGTGGTGTTGTCACCAGTACTTGAGCCTTCTTCATTAATCTGTTCCAGTTTTCAGAAATATTGGACAGCACACTGAATCTGACAGAATATTAAGCATTTATGCTTTATCTCAAAAATTACGTATCCGTTAAAACAAGGAGTATGCTTTTTGTTTGCCCATATTTTCAGTATCATTCTTGTTTATTCTTTGGATAGACACCAAGAGTTATAGGGATCCCAGGATTTCCCCTTCTGCTGGGCTTGCATGAGCATATGCTGTTATTTGGACTGTGACCCTATATATGCTTTTATATATAGTGCTTTTTTCTTCCTTGTTTCCTTTCTCCAAGTTTTCAGCCATCTTTTTGCTGAGAATTGTTTCCACTTAAGCAGGAGTCATGCTCTTGTGATTAAACCTTGCCAGCTCTTTGTCACTCTTTGGAAATTTCAGTGGTGGTATTTATTCCATTGGCAGGCATTGATTGGGTGCTCAAAATCCTTACATTTTACTTCCATGATTGAGGTAGAGTTTATAGTCTCTTCTCAGTACCAAAAAGAACTCATAAACTCTGCTTCTGTGCTTTAGATTGCATCTGCTAATATGAAATAAAAACATGCTGTATATTGATCTTTTAATTAAATCACAGAATCATAGAATGGTTTGGGTTGGAAGGGGATTTTAAAGATAATCTTTAATGATTTATCATCTTCAAACGTTGAAGGTATTTGGTCAAGCAGACATTGTTTTACACAATGAACTGTTTGTTTTGCACAATGTGCAATAACTATTAGACTGGCAGTGCCTGTCTGTGCTGCCTTTTTGTAGTTTCAGAAGTCTTGTAGATAAAGCAGTTTATGGATTGATATCTCTCCTAGAAAATCTTTTAGCCCAGGCAAGCCTGTGTAAAGATCCAGGTGAAGGAAACGCTTCACTGTGGACATCTCAAGTACCACCTGAAGCCTGGCATAGCTCATAGGAGAAATCGACTTCATGCTCTCCTTGATCAAGGGACATCTCCTGGAAGTGTAACACTGTCAAGAGCCAGGTCTTCCAGGTTTGCACTAAATGGTTTTTCTCAAATCCTAGGGGAAAAATATGACTCAGCTATGGCTCGCTTTTCAGCCTCCTTGCTCTGGTGGAGTCACTTGAGGAGACCTGTTCATGAACACAAATCTGTGTTCATTTCCTAGAGTTAACAAAAGAGGATTAGGCTACTTGCTTTTGATTATTATTATTTGTGATGTTGAAGGTCAAGTATAATATTTCAGCACAGTATAATTTTGCTTAGGGAAAAGGTGAAATAGTTTTTTGCTTTTGGTTTAAGAAATTATTTACATGTTAGTTACATTTCACATTTTTTTGGAAAATTATCTGCTGAGGTTAAAACAAACAGTCTCGAATATTTCCATGAAGGATTATTTTCATAACTACTGGCTCATGTTAGATATTGATAGTCATACAAATTAAATTAATGTAGAATAATTCAGATGTGGAATCTATAATTAAATTCTGACTTGCCAGACTATAGTGTGGGAAAGAAAACAATGAAACTAATGGGAAAATAAAGGCATATGGATGAAGCATTATACTTGGTGGACTTTGTAAGTTTAAACATCAGAACTCAGTTTAGCTTTTAACATTTTAACATTAGCTTTGAACATTCTAACATTTTTATAAATTATTTCTTCTGAATTTTGTACAATGGAACTAATGTACTTTTCTAAGTAGGGAAAATGTCTTTAATAGTGATTTCTCCTTTTAGTTTTGTGGTGTATTACCAAAACAGAGAAAATGCAAATCTGTTTGAGCCTAATTACCAGTTGGTATCCCAGTATGGACAATTGAATTGGTATTTTTGAATTTCCTGAATTAGTTAGAGGACTCAGCTGTGGTGACTATTTGGGTCACTCCGCTCATTAATTGAGGGGCAACTGTTTAATATTGTCCGTTGTGCCACTTCACAGCCTGTCACTTTCCAGACTGCCTCCTGGCCATACAGCTCCGCAGGGAAGCCACCAGCCTTTCCGTATTGGAATGATGTTTAAGAGACATGTGCTTAATTTGGATAAAATAAATAAAAGCACAAAGAAAATGGTAAAGATGGGGGTGAAATTTAAAGCAGTTTGTCATGATCCAAGATTATAGGACTTTCCTGCTGACTCCTCCTTTTCTTCTGATATGCCCAGTTTTGCAAAAAAATACTGTACAAAACTAATCCTTTTCTTTAAAATCAAGAAATAATGAAATCTGAGCATTTTACTGTTATGGCCTTACAGTGGTAAGTTTTAATTCCAACTTTGTAGCAAATAAAGCCCTCAAGTGCCATTGCATAGCAGAAGAATCGGATGTTTTTAAACATCCAGAATATAATGTTAAATATTAATTTTTGTGTTAGAATCACTTCATTGGTGCCCAGTGGAATACATTAGCCCGGTTTGAATCAGGCATTGTAACAGTGAACATATGAAGACTTTATATTCTTCAATATCCATTTTACGTCTAATTGAATTATTATATATACAAATTTGTCTTTGTTGATGAGTCTTGGTGGAAATGCTTAAGAAAACATGATCCTTAATTATCTGATTTAATTGAAACAGGCCTGTCCACATTCTTGACAACCAGAGACCAGATTAAGCTGTAGCAATTTACACAGTGGCTGGATAACAGATAAACTGTATCAAGTTTGTAATGTTGGAAGATCATTTGGAGAACGAATTAAAATATACTTGGCCCCATTGCACTCAATGTCATTTTTTCCTTTGACATCAGAAGAACTTTTGAATGTTGTATTTGATCAAACCCAGAATATTAGGGAGCTTCGAAATATTAGTGGGAGAACCTTACTCAGTTGAGGGCATCGGGTAGCAGACTTTACTGAGTATCTGCCATCCATTCAGGAATATCACAGATTGTAGATCATTTGTAAATAGGTCAAAGAATTTGCTAGTGGCACCTGTTAAAACTCCTGCAGCTCCAGCAGGAAGGACTGTAGTCTCAGGCAGGCATCCTCTGCCAGGTAGGACAGCAAGGGGCAAGTGATGTGGACAAAATCCCATTCTGTAAAAGAAAAATCTGAAAATACCATGCAGGTTGAAATAGACAACTGGCAAGAGCACAGTAAATTAAATGGCCAAGCTATGAAATATATTGCTCTGTTTCTTCATCAGGTAAAATAAACATGAAATGTTATTGCTGTTTGGCAATGGCATTCCCTCACAGCCTCAAGGAATCCGTGTTTTTCCCGTTTTGAAGCTATCACAAAAGTCAATTAAAGTTTCTCGAAGCAGCCTGTTTCTCTTATTTGAAAGAAGCATTTGAAAACATCGTAGTTAATTGATGTCAATTTCTCGATTGTGTTTTTGAAGAGATTGACAGTGAGAAATGCCTAATGCTTATTTTGAATTCAGGAATGCAGATGTGCTGTCAAATTAAACATTAACACACATAGTACTGGTGTTATTCTTGGGTACTGTTTTGAATGTATTAGGTACATGACCTTTGCAGTTGTTCACTCAGAACCAGCACACTGGTGATAGCTCAGAGGGACTCTTCCTGCAGCATGCTCTACATTTTTCTAAAATGTCTCAATCTACATAATTAAGGAACATGGCATACAGTTAGTGTTAGTAGTATCCTTAGAGAGTACAGTTAATGAATTAGGTGCAAAACCAAAAAGAGATAAACCAAAAAGAGATTAAAAAAAAATCAGAACCATCAGACTTTTATTCCCCACCACCTCTGCATTATATTTTATTGTTGTTCACTATAGCATTTTTTTTTCCCTTGTGGCTGGGTAATGAAATTAAGTAGTGCATTCTTCCACCTTCTCAATATCAGAGGTTACATCCCATCACAGACTACAGAAACTTCCAGCTAATCAAAATGGCTTTTCTTTAAAACTTTTAGAGGGGTAATAGAAAAGATTTAAGAAGCAGATTTCAGAAGATGATATATATGATTTCTCTTCCTTTAAGTTCCCTATGAAAGAAGCAGACTATAACAATCCCTTGTGAAGGGAGTAGAAGTTCTGGCAGCAGTTCTAGTAGGAGCTGGGAAAGCTCTGAGAGTCCAGTGTGTGGAATAACTTGTTTTTTTCAGAGGTGCCTCAATCATGACACAAAGCAGGTTGCAGATAGAAGAGATGAGTATCTTTGGCTTTCTTGCTTGGAGGTTTTGCTTGTTCCCCATCACATGAGTATAAACAGGAATTTCTGTTGCCTTCCTTTCTGGAAAGAATACCTTGGACTCTGATACAAAGACTTTTCTGCAGAATTGCTTTTCTAAAAGGCAATCAATGAAGAGTGGTGTCATTAGTTAGAATGCTAATGCCCAGGCACTAGTCATTTGGGTCCTTGTCAGTCACTGACTGTGAAATCGTATGGGCAAATGGTTGAGGAAGAAACTGTACAGTACTTATGGTTCTTTGAATTATGATTTTATTTATGGTCTGTGGCCTGCTAGCATCAAGTCTTCACAATACTTGGCTTTTACATCAAGACATCAAAGAGTCTGCAAGCCCTACACATCATGCTCTTAGCTAGAAAACAGAACACTTGGAGCTGAAGTACAGACCACAAGTGACGCTGGTGGCAGCCTGAATCTGCAGCCTTTCAGCTTCATCCACTTAAAATGCAAGAGAGCCATCAAATGAGAACATATTCATAATACATCTGAGAGGACTGTTGTAGCTGTGAGGTAAATAAATGTTTCTTTCTATGCTCCTGCTGAGTTTCTGACTAGTTTTAGACTAGAGGAGAGTAGGTAGGTGCCGGAGCAAACCCAGGTAGAATTAGGTCACCTTCCTTCCTCTCTGTGCACGCACCTGTCTGTTGCCTCTTCATGTTATTTCAGCCTTGCTGCTCCTGCTATTATTAGTGCAGAGCTCATGGAGGTTCAGTGGAGGTGCCCGGGTGAGCTCTTATGATAGCAGGTGAGTTCCCATCCTGCTGCAAGAGCTGTGAATGGGCTGTACATGGGAGAGGTGACCCCTGGTAAAGCTGGCCACCCATAAAGTGCTGCAAGATACTGGAAAATGACCCTACCAGGAAAAGATTTCTTCTTGTCATTATCTGTAATTAGAACAAGTGGCAGGCTGTCAGTAGACATTTTCTGGTGGGAAATGGATTTCAGTTTCATTGTCTTCTATAACAGAGTTTTGCTATGTGAACCATTGGTTATATCCGTATGTACTTGAATACCACAAATGGTGCTTTAAAGGGAAAAGCAATGTATTCTGTGCGAGAATGTTTGCTAAAGATGATGAGGGAGTGTAGAGAAGAAGCTGTGCATATTCCTCTTGCAAGACAAGTTTTGTTACTAGAGACTGGTCAGTCTGTGAAGCTAAATCCAGTCATACTAAACATTCTCTTTTGGTCAGGTTTTAAAATGAGGAAAGCTTGCCTTGCATGCTCGCTTTTTGTGCTGCAAATTTCCTATCTTTAGCAGGTCTTTTTGTGCTGGATTCGGGTCTAGCGTGTTTAAAATTATTAGAGTAGCTCTCTTACGGATTTCTTAAAACATACTTCAGTGACCAGTTGTATCCACTATGCTTTTGTTGTGGCTGTTGGCTATTCCTACACCTAACAGATGGCACTCGCTTCAACTGACAAGCTGTGGGATAGCCGAGCATTACTAATAAAATCTATCACATGTTAAACTTGACCTGACATTAATCAAGTTTTGAATGCTACAAATGATTCATGGATAATAATTAGTCTCTTGATCATATTAGTGAACATCAGTCTCACATTGCTGCCATTATCTGCTCTCATTCTTATAGAGAACAAATCCATTGCAGTAATTAGGTGTTTTTAATGTCTTTTGAGCGAAAATGTTCTGTATGATTAACTTGGCAAAGAGGTTCCTTTTAGTCTTTCAGTATGATTGGTTTCAGAGTTTTTAGTAAATTAACAAACCGAAATATTTGTTAACAAACAAAATAGTATTTTATAAAAAAAATATATTTTTAAAATTTTATCAACTGAGGAAATTCCCATGTGTCTTTATGCAGTCATTTGGTATAATTTTCATCACAGGGTGATTCAGTTGTTGCCACAGATTACACAGTTCAAAACAGTGGTGATTTTGTTAAATAGATGAGCCTTTAGAGTTTACTTTTACTCTTCTTGTTTAGTAGTGAGTTACCATCAGGTGCTTTCAAGATGTACATGTTCATACAGACAAAATAACATTTGCAGCTTTTCTCTGTTTATATCTTGAATTAGCATCTTGAGTGGATGGCTGTGTGAAAGCTAGGATTTGAGCTTTAAGCATAAATTTTTTTAAAGGGTTTTCATCCAGTTTGAATTACACACTGATTTTACAACCCAAGAGCATGAAATTTCTTTTTAAGTAATGAGCAAGTGTGAAGTTTATACTTTGTGTTCTTTATACAGTTAGGGCAAAGTAGATAATTTCATTGGTTTACTGAAAATGTAGCAGTTACTCTTCAATATGTGTTGGTTCTTAATGAGCTTATACAACTTCTCTAAATAATTACTTCTTAGGGAGTTAAGTTTTTAATGTATTTTCTACAGTTTTTGATCTTACTCTTCCTTTATGCATATTTTAGACCATTAACATGGGCTAGCAAATACTCTGTAACTTCATGTTTTTTTTCATATAGTAGCTTATTATATTATTTAGTATAAGCTGTGGTTTTCTGAGTGTACTTTCAGTTAACATACTGCTTTTCCTTTCTTGCCTTTTTGTGCTAATTTCCCAGCAAACAAAAATTCAGAATCTTTAAGATAAATATAGCCAAATACAATTAATATCTGAGGATGCATTATAGATTTGGACTTACCTTGCTGTAAAGACACACTTCAACTGATACTTATTTATGTGACATAATGTAGCATATCATATTTTGATTAGGAAATGAGAATAGTGCAAAGGAAAGAGTTTGTCATGTTAATTTATTAAAAATCTACTCTTCACCATTTTTATAGATGATTTGGAGGAAAACATGAAATCATATAAATGAGAGAGGGACTACTTGTGTTTTCATGAGGGAAGTAAATTTTAATGTTGAAATGCTAGTCACAGCTTTTGGGATCCCAGGGTGCAAGCAGAAATATTTTCTTGTCTGGCCATGTGTTAAGTCACACTCCTGAGACCATGGACCATGATTTCAGGACTTTCAGTTACTTGGAAGGAGCTGCTTTGATTCAAGCAGCCAGTTGTAATGAACCATTGGCTGGTGCAATACTTTGGCAAGTGCTCATGTATCCTGAGGTCTCCTCGAGAGGAGAATTCCATGGAGGAGAACAAGGAGTGCATTTTTTCTTGCTGCTGTTTGAAGAGTTCCATCTGCTTCCTTGTGAAATGTTTAAAAAGTGAAGCTAATTTCTTTGCCCAAAAAACCTCTAAGAGATTTCTTGGTCAGTGTCTAAATAGAAGAATAAGGAAGAAAAGTTGAAAGAAGAAAAAAAAAATGCTGAGAAATAGGCATTAATATTGTTAATTGCTCATGCAGTACTTCATTGGAACAACTTAATGAAGATTGTGGTTCTCCATCACAGCATGCTGTAACTTGAGACTGAACAGTTTTCCAAAGAATTACTTGGCACTTGAGCATATCACTTGAAGAGGAACTTAAATACGCATGAGAGGAGAGGGTTTCATCCTCAGTTGTCTGAAAATGAATCTGAAGTGGTGATCCAGGCTATCTCTGGTTTTGGGCAGGGAGGGAAGGAAGCAGTGGAACTGCTAGAGGTATGTCTTTGGTCCTCTCCCATCTCTCCCCAAACTGTTAATTTACACTAGATTTGTTTAGGTCAGCTGTTTTACTTCTAATGCTAAAGCCAGGTGAGTTGAACAGTATCCTGACTATGAGAAAGAGAAAAGTCTGAGTGGATTCAGTTTGAGTTGGGTGGTTCTATGGGATTTTGGGGGAGAGGGTGGGGGGGGTGTCCCATTTTTTCCCCAAGCCTTGACAGGCTTTAGAGGTGGGTCTGTGCAAACCTCATGAAGTTCAACAAGGCCAAGTGCAAGGTCCTGCACCTGGGTCAGGGCAACCTCAAGCACAAATACAGGCTGGGCGGAGAATGGATTGAGAGCATCCCTGGGGAGCAGAACTTGGGGGTGCTGGTGGATGAGCTGGCAAACCGTGCTTGCAGCCCAGAAGGCCAACTATATCCTGGGCTGTATCAGAAGCGTGGCCAGCAGGTCAAAGGGGCCAATTTTCCCCCCTCTACTCTGCTCTCATGAGACCCCACCTGGAGTACTGTGTCCAGTTCTGGGGTCTGTAACACAAGAAGGATGTGAACCTACTGGAGCAAGTCCAGAGGAGGCCATGAGGATGATCCGAGGGCTGGAGCACCTCTCCTATGAGGACAGGCTGAGAGAGTTAGGGCTGTTCAGCCTGGAGAAGAGAAGGCTCCGGGAAGATCTTATAGTGGCCTTCCAGTACCTGAAGGGGCTACAAGAAAGCTGGGAGGGACTTTTTTCAAGGGCAAATAGGACAAGGGGTAATGGCTTTAAACTGGAAAAAGTTTCCCAAAGCTGTGTATTCCCCAGAGTCACTGGAGACTGTTTTGAAAGTTTTACCATGTGTTTGTAGTAATTTTGGCCAACAAACCAAAATCAAATCTTCTCTTAACACTTTATTTTGGGCTCTGTTTCCCTTAAAATGTGGATTAGCCAACTTTTATTTGTGGAAAGCTTGAGATTTTGAGATTTGTTTTTAAATAATGTATGAAACCTTTTACCCCTCAGTATATAGTTACTCACATGCTATTTGATGCTTTTTTGCTTTGAGACTGAAAGCAGCTGTTTCATTCTTGATACCTTTTCTGCTTTTAGAAATAAAACAAACCAAAAAAGAAGAAATTATGATGCAGGACAAGGGAAACTGGAAAGGTTCTGGGGAGAACGAAGGAGCAGAGACTACAACAGTAGCTTAGAGGGATCAGCTTCCCTCACCTGACATTAAACTGCATTTGATAGTATGTTCAAGCATTGCACAGTAGCCCGTGTATCATCTGGAAGGAAGCTTATACCCCACCAACAGCATGTTTCATTCTTTTCCAGGAGGTTTCCTTTTCGAAATGTAATGTTTGAAAGCTGGAGTTTAGAATGTTAATATTTGAGATGGTGGCTCCATCATTCCCTGTTACTGATTAATTGATTTATTTTGAGAAACGTGATAGCTGGGATGAATCTGAGCCAGACTATTTCTGCATTATTTTGGCTTAACTGAGCTTAACACAGAAGTCATTCTGTAGGATTTCTGATGTCATTCAAAACCAGAATTTCTGAAGATATTGTGTAGTAAGTTATTCTCAATATACTTTTCTTCCACTAATAACAAGGAAGATCCAGATTTCAATAATGATTTTTAAGAAAATAGTTTTGTTAAGTGGGGTTTTAGGGTTTTTTGTGTTTTATTTGTTTCTTTTTAGCTTAAATCCAGGTAAGTTACCCAGTAGAAATACCGGTTTTGTTACACAGATCTTCATCTGGATTTGTGATTCGTAGATCTTTTCTTCAGAGACTTCTCTGTGTAATAGTAGAGTTTTTTTATCTTTTGGGTTAGCAAAAATATGATGAAAATACTTATTTTAGTAGCAGACACAGGTATGTTTTACTGAATGTTGTTAAACCATTGTACAATTGAAATGTCTTAAAACTATCAGCAACTAGTGTTAGAGTAAATAATTTTTATGTTGAACTTAGATAGTTGATACAGGGCTATTGTAGAGGTTGTCATGTAAGAACAGAAAAATACAGAAACTAGCAAGCAAGATTAAACAAATTCATGTAAAAATAAAGCAGGAGTGATACCCTGTTTTAAAAGCAGAATAGTCCATCTCTTTTAGACAACTGCAAGGAAAGAGCCAGAATAATTGTTTCCTTTTAAAGAAGGTGGTTATTGGTGCTGGTAACTTCTGAATCTTTTTCTGAAGACTGTATAATAAGTTTAAAGAATCTGCAGTATCTGTACAGGGATTTACGAGCCCATCTCTGTAAAACCTGACAGTTGTCAGGATGTGAGAATTACTTTGTAGTCTGATGGTGACAGCTGTCATCGTCAGAGAAAGGGATTGTCCTGAGTTGGGATGAAACCTAAGTCAGTGCAGATGCTGGCTCTGTGAAGTTAGGGATTGACAGCATGCTCATATCTGAAGGTGTTTTACTAGTTAACTGACAATTTGACTGGTAGTTTATTTGCAGCTAGTATTTATGAGTAAAGTATGTTCCCTTTTGCAGCTTTCTCTGTGGAGTGACCAGGTAGATGATCAGTAATTTGAAAGTGGCTCTGAAAAACTGTTTAGGGGACTGATGTAGGCAGAGTTGCTGTAGCTTAACTTGAAAGGGAATGAAGCGTATAACAGTTCTGAAATTGAAAAAGCAATGAAAATGGACTTAAATTTGTCTTGTATTATAAAATGCAAAGGGATTTTTTTTTTTTCTGTATCTCCCCAAGTATTTCACTAGGCTAACAAGTGGTATCAGTTTAGAATCAGAAGTTTGAGCAAAATGGTTAGGAATATTTGCATGTTGAGACATAGTAGATTGATAATAGTTGTGTGAAAGGACCTTAGCCAAATTATTTTGTAGGAAGTCAGTACGACTTTGCAGTGTCGTTATTATTTTTTGGAATCTATGTAACTCTTGCAGCATGTTGTGTTTCCATGAGATTTTTTTTTTGTATGGGGAAGGCAAAGGCATGGTAATACCTACTGGGCTTACTTATTTTATGAATAAAATAACATCTGAAAACTCTTCAGAATCATGTGGCTTACCTTAGAATTACAGAAACATTAACAAAAACCTGCTAGTGTTGTGTGGAATCTATATGCACCAAAAGTTTCTCCTCTTACTGCTGGAGGGGCCAAGCGATTTCTTTACTGATGTGTAGAGAGATCTTCAAAGCGTGATTTTTCCATTATCCTCTCAAGAACTGCTGACTGGTTCAGTGTTTTAGCAAAATCAGCTTCAGCAGGTTATTAGTGCTGCTTTTGGTGATGTATTGCTGCTCCTCAGCTCAGTGGTTAAAGAGCAAGGGAGAATCCTGTTACTTGTCGTACAGCTCCACTCATTCTGTGCAATTATGCCATTCTTTTCATTAGAGGAATATGGTTAAATATAGCAATAATTTAAAATTTGATTTATTTTTAAAGTAAGAAAGGAAAAATTTTAAATAATAAACTGTAGTATGAGTGTGTGGTTTACTGCAATGTTCACAGGGAAGCAGGATGCTGCAAGGAGTGAACAAAAGGTTTCACAGGTGGAAATAGGTGCCATGAGGCTACAAGGAATAGCATGCTAGAAGAACTGGCTCACAAGCATCATTTACCCATCTTTTATAAAATGTCATTGAGATGCATTGCATTTTATCTGATCTCTGGCAGTCATCCCAGTCAAGCAGGTGTGCCATTTATCATGGAGCCGATTAAAAAAGACCTTACTGTTCAAGTTAATTAGAAATTTTAACGTGTGGAAAATTTGAACATCGTTTTTTATAAGATGAACCATGGTATCTGCACTTTAAGTTCATAAACCTAAAAACCTTTTATCAATTATATTTTTAGGGTCAAAAATATTTGCTGAAAAGTCAAACATTCCTTTTCTGCTCGTTCTCCTGTCATTCTAAACTTTCTGCAATATTCAATAGGTATATATTCTCCTGTTCACAGACAACCTCTAAATAGTTTAATTCTGAAGAATGTGTGTATGGGAAGAAGCTCAGAGAAAACTCCCATTCCCTCCTTCCCACTTCCCTCCTTCTCCTCCTCCAAATTGCTAATCCTTTCTAATAAAAATTCCCTTCTAGAATGTTAGCATTGAAATACTTGTAACTGACCTCATGAGAAAGGAAGCAGAATAACTGAGAATGAAAACAGAATAACTGGGAGCAAAGAGAGGTTTAGTTATCTGTTGAGGCTTGTTCCTGGTTTTAAAATCCTGTTGTCTTTGATATCTAATTGATACTTGGGAGGAGGTGGCTTAGTAAAGATACTGTGAACCTCCAAAATGAGAATGAGTTCAAGTCTGAAACTTGTTGTCAGATTGCTAAGAGGGATTCCCTTGCCTTTTGTAATTCTAGTGGAGTAGTAAATGAAAAGGAATACCAGAACATATTTTTGAAATGGTACATTTTTAATTTACATTTTCCCTCCATTTATGAAGTTGTAATATTGCTTTAATGTAATTTAACTACATGGAGACCAGAGTCAAAAGAGCTAAAAGTAAAACAGTGCATGATTATAATCTTATGCTTTACCTGGGTGAGTCACGAACTCCAAATTAAAAGAATTTTTCTATATTCTTAACTTTTATTTTGGGAAGGAGTAAACAATGCACTGAAGTAGCCACGTCCTCAAATTAAAGCTCCTTTAAGAACTTCAGATAAACAGAAACAGAGATGATTGGCTTCTGTTTGCCAGTTTGGTTAGTGCCTTTTAATAAGTTAGCTAGAAATGTGTGAAAATATAGTCTCAGCTGATTTGAAGTTTGTTTTTCATTTTTAAAGGTGTGGGGTTTTGTATTTGGAGAAAGTCTTTTTGATACTTGAATTTAATGAAATTTTCCCATGTGTTTTTTTAAGTACCAAGTGTATTCTTACTACAGATTTCTCATTGGCCTGGCAGTTTTGGAACTGCAAGTTCTTGCATTTGTTTAAATGTTTTCCAATGTACTCATTTCTTTGCTGAAGCAAAGATTAACACTGAATGTATGAAATAATTGCAGGGGTTTTTTTCTTGTTTTATATAGACATCTGGTAGAGGTTTGTGAGCCTCAGTTATCATTTCAAAATGATAATACATAAATGCAAGCTACAACTTCACATTCCAGCTATGGGCTTTCTGTACTGAAAAATAGTGTTTCTCTGGGTGGTTTCTTACTCAGAATCGAATATTCTCGAAGTATTTTACCACTTGAGAGTACTCTCATAGAGTGGATTTTACAATTAAATTGTATCTAAAAGTTGAATAGTGAAAGCTGTATTTGTAGATGCAGTTATCAGGACAAATATACTGATCACTGTGGATAAAGGAAAAAAAAAAACCTAGGGTTTTTTATAGCAAAAGGATTAATTATTTTGGGAAAACAGATACAGGTTTTAATAAAATATGTTATTATTGTTTAAAATATTTGGCCATCAGGCTTTTGATCCATTTTAAGTGCGTTGCTTTGAGTTGTACAGCCCGTGGGAAGACACAAACATTAATTCTCAACTGCTTTCCTACTTTTACTGCTTACTGAGGACAGAGCTGGATACTTAACTGAAATACTTTAGTCAGTGGGTCATTGAGTTAATTTGGACTATACACAGGAAATGATACAAAATTGACAATCTAGGCCAAAATATTGCTTTTAAAACTGACTGTCACTTACTGGGTTCTATATTTGCTATATTTTATGACAGTGTGGTTACTTATACATCAAAGTTTTTCTAATATTACTAAAAGCACCTAAAACTTCAGGTAGATTCTTCATGTCTACATTCAACCATAGATTGAAATTAATAAAGAGGCATTTTGGTAATTCTCCTGATCTTTGCTATTACTTTGTCAGTTCTAGTTCTCACTGGTTATCTGCATTTCCTTAAGCAACTAATAATTTAACATGGAAGTGTATCATCCATTCTTGTTAGTTCTCGACCAACTGGTTTCATTAGTTTGTTTAGTTAGATTTTTTTCTGTGGTAAATGCATCTTGATGGATGTATTCACCTCCATATGAAATTCATAATCTTTTAAAAACCAGAATATTCAAGATGGAAATTAATTCAGGCAGTTGTTTTACAGTAGTGTAGCTGTGTTACTGGGTTATGCCCTAGTTAGGAAGTCTGCCAAACATGAATTTTGAATGATGCCCTGAAATATTTTTCAGTGCATATTTTCAATCTAAAGGAAGTGCTACTTGTGTATTGAAGTGGCAAATGTGTTTTTAGTTTGGCCACAAATGACTGTCATGTCCTATATTGGAACTGATTTTTCATCATCTTGGTTTTTCAATATTTCTTTTTGTACAAAGGCTTTTTCCTTGAATAATAATGTAAGGTTTCTCCTCCTTGAAACTTGTTTGAACCTTGAGTGCTCTTTATAAAAACTGCTAATTTGTTGAAGTTTTATATGTTGACATTTCCCAAGTAATAAAGTTAAACCATAAATAAGCAGTTTACTAGCAAATGATTACAGTAGTAGCATATAATCTACATTGATGTACAGTCTTCTAAGTGAAATATTTCTCTATGGAAAAAAGATTTATTTTCCATTTATTCTACAGCTCCTGGAAGGAAGCTTTGCTAGAGAAGTTAGCCACGAAGTGGATGGACTGATATTTCAGCCTACAGGAGTAAGTAGCATAAAACCTGATTTTTTTCCCTTCACTCTCAACTGAATTCTCACCCTACCTCCCCACTCATCCTCCCATCTACTACCTAATCTCTGTTTCAGTCAGGAGTACTTTGCAGCGTTGATTCTGATTTTTTCCAGTTCCTCAGACTACTTAAATTCAACTAGTTGCCGTCTAAATTTGTAGTATGTGTGACTTTGGATTAATCCATGGTGGCAGTTTTCAGGAACAAGCTCTTGTTTTTTTTCATGTGTGTACTATGATGTGCTGTTAAATAAGGGAAGACTTTTTTTCTGAATGCTTGAGTTCTTGTGAATCTTTCAGCCATTGATTTGAGATCTCGGATTATTTTTCTTTCTCAAGGATCTTCACACATTAAAATTTTAGTGAAGTTTGTGACTCAAATTTTGTTTTACTGCAATTAAAGCATGAGATATTCTTAAGCCAGCATAAAGGCATGTGAGTGAGGTGTGGAGGAGTCACCAGAAGAATTGCAGACAACCAGAAAACATAATATGAATGGTTCTCAAGCAAGAAGGGTAGCTTTAAGGGAAGTCAGTAGCATGGCCTCGTCCATCCTACTGCTGCTCCTGTTGACTCTGATACAGTGGATACACTGCAGTGTGTATTGTATATGGGCATCAATAGTGACCTTAGCATCATTCATGTTGAGGTTTTTTTTGTAGCTTGTAAAAAAAGGAATTGTTTTTTATTATTTCAGATTTGACAGGTATTTTTACCCTTACAGTTATTCACAGAAAGCATTTGTTTTTTGTTTTTCCAGATTGAACAATTTTTTCTGTTCTACTTCCTATATTATAGATCTTAGTAAGGGTGATGACACTCCCATCTGGAAATAAGACTAATCTCTTTTCTCTATTGCAAGTTCTACATCAGCTAACCAGAAAATAAGTGAGCAATTAGACCACATACCTTTTATTATTTTTTTTTTCCTTTTTAAATATATAACTATTTCAAATTCAGAGCAAAACTATTAGGGTAAAGAAAATTCATACTTTCATAGGAAGTCCTGATGATGTTTTAGAATATTGTTAAAATCTAAAGCAATTATAAAGGCTTCGCAGAACCACTTTCCTGAATATTAAAGGTTAAGCTATGCAGAGTTACTACAACTAAATTTGAAATTATCTTTTCTACTTGAAATGAAATTACTGAAGAGTATGTCTCGTTGCTGCTGTTATAGGAAATTAATATCTGATATGTTTTGTGTTTCTGGAACTCGTGTGTTCTGATTTAGCATGCTGAGAAATTTTAATACAACAAAAACTCATTTTCTTGCTTTCATCTTCAAAATAGGGGATACATTTGTTTAGTCTAATTTAATGTTCAAATTTCAGTATTACTTTAGGATTTATGGAATATAAGTTTGTTGCATCTGTTATTAAACTGATTTTCCTACATTAAGCAATGTGCAGTTTTCTCAATGGCTTTTGTAGTTGAGAAAATATAAATAATATATTTAGAGCAGAAGAAATTATTGTAGACCTGTTAATTGGGAAATAAGTATTAAAGCTGATTAACTGAAATGAGTGAAGCTGATGTCGATGGATGGTAGTGCTTTCTTTATTTTATGTGGTACAGAGGGCATAAATTGATAGGCAACAATACAAGGGCAACGAGTATAGCAATGTGTAAATGATCCCTTGAAAATACTGACTGAAAGAATTTTTCTGTTTGTCTTATAGTTGCAGTTATATGTATGATGTATTACATGCTTTTCACAGAGAAAGATACCTATTGCTTATCGGGGTAGAGGTCTGAATTTTGGTCATTGTGAGATTGAGACCTTTATAAAACCAGTTTGTCTCATGGCGTATCCAGAAGAAAACAATTCTTAACAACCATTTTTATTGACGTATTTGATCTTGCAGAAAAAGAGACAGACAGAAATGATGCTTAGTTTTAGAACAGCAGGGAAATTAAGGAACATCTTTTGGGAACTCCTGAAATCTCATGTGCATTTTAAGAAGAGCAAAACAAAAATAGACGGGAATTGGAGCAAAATCACAAAAAAGGATAAAGTGGCAGCAGAAGAGTCTGAATGGAATGTGACCATTCACAGACAGGAAAATTTTGGAGGAAAAATACCTATACTTTTTAAACTTTTAATAGTTAAAGCAAAATGCACAATTTAACTAGTTATTTAATATAAAGAAAATTGAGCTTATTAGTTCAGTCTGTTTGAATGAATTTTCTGTGTTTGTTCCCCTGTGCCCCCTGACACCCTCCCCTCCCCCCCAGCCCCCATCACTTACTCAGAGATGTTCCTCTTGACCTCTGGTCTTAGACACAGACACCTAGACCTGAGTATACAAATATAATCCACTAGCTATGGGCAACACTGGTACTGGCAATCAAGATAGATTGAGAAAGGATATTTTGTTGTTTTGAAGTTTGGTTTAATGATGATGACTTAAAAAATCAAAATACCTGAAATGATTTATGAGTAGGAATTATGATTTTAGCTTCTAAGAGCTCTGGGTTTTCTCACTTTTCTCTTGGGTTTGAAGAGATTTGGCATCAAGTGCCTGTGAATTAGTTTGGTTTTGAGAAATTGGCATGCTTTAATGAAAGGGGATTTGTGAAAAGGTTTTACTACTGAATCTAGGGTTTCAGTTAGGTATAACAGGGTTTATTTTCTTCTGTTATTCTTCCTATGAAAACTCACATTACAAATAGCAAGCTTCTTGTACTGAAGCAGAAATTGTTTTGCAGTGTGACTGGTGATGGTAGAAGCAATGTTAAGGAGTAGGGAAATTGTTTTCCGCCTGTGCAGGTTAGTGTATTTTGCAAGGTCATTCTAACTGAGCATTATTATTCCTAACTAATTCACCAGTTACCTGAGTTACTTATACTGGTTATTGCCCAGGGTCTATCAAGTGCTTTAATTTCACAATGACATCTGAAAGGCACTGGCTGAGACCTCCCTTCTTCTTCACCCTTCTTCCCTTTCCAGAGACTGAAAGCTTTCACAGATCATGAGAAGACAGTGTTTAGTGGAAATGATGGAGGTTTTTGCCGAGTTTATAATTTAAGAATGCTGTGTAGGTGATTTGATGTGATGTGTGCTTCATAGTGCCCTCCCCGCACATCCCCTGCATTTACCTACCATTCTTTGACAACTCCGTGGTGAGAGACAAATATAAGACAATGTTTTCTTACTATTGTTTCTCTTCTTCCCTTTGTACTCTTTTCCTTTCCTCTTTTTCTTTTCATGCATCCTCTCTATCCAATAGCCCATTTCTCACATTGCTTTTGATTTCCCTTTTATGTCACTTCTCCCTAACGCTTCTTTTCCCTGCATCATTTTCTATCCATTTAAGATGCTACCGATATAACTCCCATATGGCTAAGCCAGCTCCATTCCATCTGATCAGCTTTCTGATCCCTCTGCATGTAACAGGTTGGCAGAGCAGGGACCGAAGCTAAGTGCTAATTAGGAGGAGTGAAACAGGCCAGCAGGAAACTTCATGGACAGGTATGTTGCCCTGTGATCATGCCTCAGACAATGAGTGAGTTAGTTTGCAGGTAAAAGCCAAACACCTTATTCACAGATTCTGAATGCTTGCGTACAGACTGGAAGTGTTCAATCCTTTTTTTTTCTTAAAAGGTTATTTCAGAACAGTGAAATAACTCCTACATTTGTGTTAGAACACTTGCAGTTTGCTATCCTGTGTGTTTTTAATGGAAATCTCAAAAATGGCCTCTTATCTTCTGATGGCAGAATCAGCTCTTTGACCTATGCCCAGTCATCAGTGAAATTACTTTTGTTATCTGCCTTGTAAATCATACCTTTGCTAGATATCTCAGACTGTCTAATTTTTATGCTAGCATTCTCTTAATAGCCGACTTTCTTGCTGGCTAGAACTGTTATTTTCCCTTGCTTGGCAAAAGAATGTAGGAATTATTTTCTTACTTTAGCCACCTGAAAGAAGGCTTGCTGGCCATCAGTTAGGAAGGCCTAAGGACAGTTTTTGAGCATCTGTGGAAAGTTTGTATCAGAATTTATTCTCTTCTGTTCCATCTTTTTGCCTCCTGAGCTCTATGATGTTTTTGTGTTGACTCAGGCTGATTTCTGTTTGGTACTTCTCTGTGCTTTTATTTTGGATGAGGAATAAAGTCTTATTGTGTAGGTCTGGGATTTTTCTAGGGAAGGAAGAAGGGCAGCTGCTGAGCTCTGCTCCTTCGAAGATAAGTGTTATTTTAAAGAATGTCTGAATTATTTAACACATAACTCTCCATACTGAATACTAACAAAAAGCTTAGCCTTTAAAATGAAAGGAGAATAATGAACAGGTTTTTATTACTGACTAACACTGCATGAGTTTTTAAT
Organism: Antrostomus carolinensis; assembly: GCF_000700745.2. NCBI lineage: Eukaryota > Metazoa > Chordata > Aves > Caprimulgiformes > Caprimulgidae > Antrostomus > Antrostomus carolinensis. The sequence continues at coordinate 11,724 of NW_010296457.1, read as the reverse complement.
ATATCTTCCTTGCCCTCCCTTGGCAGACTTAGTGGTGATCTGAAATGCTTGGTTGCCTGTTAATTATTTGTGCTATTCCCATTGTATAATAGGCTGTGTTATTTCCTGTCATTGTAAAAGTTCACCCAAACCCACTGAAGTTAACATTGAATGAAATATCTCCAAAAGATATCACCAAATAAAATCTCCAAAAGGCCATGTTTTGTTTCATTAAGCAACGCCAGTTTCTCCTAAATAATCCTGTATAATCAGTAAGCCTTTCCTTCTACAGTATACATTTTTTTGAAACCTCTGAATTTTTAAACATAGGCCAGGTCAGTTGCTGGCATATTTCTGAAACTCAGACATCATGTTTACCAGTGATAAGACATCAGTTATTGTTCAGTATTTCTACTGCAATAGCAAGTAATGGCTTCTGATAGGCTCAGATATAGTCTCAATACCCAAGCTGATATATAAAGGCTTGGGAAGAATCCTATGATAACATAAATTTTGCTTCTGACAAATATACAAGTTTTTGGATTTTGCTTTTTAATTTTGTAGTGATTCATAGAAGATGTGGAGGCAATGGAATAGACTAGACTATTTCAGTTGGAAGGGACCCGCAATGATCATCCAGTCCAACTGCCTGACCACTTCAGGGCTGACCAAATGTTAAAGCATGTTGTTAAGGGCATTGTCCAAATGCCTCTTCAACACTGACAGGCTTGGGGCATCAGCCACGTCTCTAGGAAGCCTGTTCCAGTGTTTGACAAACCTCTTGGTAAAGAAATGCTTCCTAATGGCCAGTCTAAACCTCCTGTGACGCATCTTTGAGCCAGTCCCACATGTCCTATCACTAGATACCAGGGAGAAGAGTTCAGCACCTTGATTACTTAACACAGATTGCCTAATTTTTTTGCTTTGCAGCAGAAGGGAAGAGAATCTGGGGAGAATAATTTTCATCAGTCTTTATGTTGACCCAGTACTAAAACCTTTCATATGTCTTTAGAATATCTTATTGCTAAATGTGATTTCCTCTGCGAGAGGAATGTTCATGACTGAATCTGTTACTAGTCAAGGGGTGCTGTTGTCATGTCAGCGTGCACTTTGTGCTATTGTAGGTTTTCCTTTAACAGAGAACTTGCTGTCAATCTCATGAAATGCCAGTGAGCTTTACAACTCTGTTCTGCCTATGAATAGTTGTTATATTCGATTTCCATGGCAATGTTCCTCATAGTTCATCTCTTAAATAGCTAGTCATATCTCAAATATACCATTTTATCATATGCTTTATGAACATACTAAAACTTATTAGCAATGCACAGTATTTCTTTGAGAGTTTTCTGTGACTATACAAGTAAAATTTATAACCATTCAAATTTGTCTGTGCTGTGTTGAGGTGATTTGTTTTCTACCTTTTTTGCAAAATCAGAAAACTAACAAATTAAGAAAAAAATAACAACAGAAATACTAACTTTAACACTAATAAGTAAGGTCTAATTCAATTAATTAGAGCTCATTTAATTAAATGATTAGACTCCTAGATTAACTCCGTGATTTTTGAACATAGTAGCTTTTTATGATTTCCACTTACTTTCCAAGAACCTGAGATAATTCACATCTCAGGAAATTTGAACATTTCTAAGAGGTACAAACTCCTCATGTCCACATTTGACAGAAAATGGCAAAAAAGGGAAGGGAAGTTATGAGTCATTTTTTAACTCTGAATGTAGTAAGGTAATGGTGTAGCAAATGTTTTCTTTGTTTAACTTTCTGCTATCAGTCCTCTAGTACATTTAGATATGCAAATGTAAATGCTATTTGCCAAAATTGTTTAGCCTGAGTTCCTTTTTATGTCTGACTGAATAGATGTCAGTGCCTTGAGTCTGATTGCCTAAGGAAAGCGTTAGTTCTAATTGGTATGTTATCTCATTTGTTTGCTTATGACCTATACCCTGTGATGTTCTTTGATTTCTCAGGCAATTAATTGCATTTATGGGATTAGGCAGGAAAGATCTTTGTTACATTATGTGTACTAGTCATCCTCAGGATTGTCAGTTGACATTAATATGGTGGTGTCTGTGTATGTGTTTAGGAGAAGAGAAAAATGCTTTTTCTGGATGCTACTGTTCTAAATGTTGGGAAAAATAAAGATACATTTTGTATTAGGGTAGGCCAAATAGTCATTCGTAAAGGCTTTCAAATATGATTTTTGCACAGCTTCTTTGTTTCAAAGCTAGGTGCCAAGGAGCTTGTTGAGTGAACTTGCTATCGAGCTTCCAGCTATGTCAGATTGCACATACTTTCTAGCTAAAAGAAATAAATAAATGTTAGGAATATATACTGTAAATGGGATATTCAGGTAAGAATACCAAAGCAATTGTTCAGCTTCTGCAAAACAAACCTGCTTTTAAGAGAATAAGTCTGTAATTCCACAAATTAGGTTAATTTGTGTGGTGGATCAGCTCTGAAAAACAAATCTCTCAGATGGCTGGATAGGGAAGTCTAGGAGAGGTTCTGCTTCAAATCAGTGACAGCTCTTTACTGAATCATCCAAGTTGTTGGTTGAGCTCTTGATTTTTAACATAGGCTGCTATTAATGAAGTTGTCAGTTGTCTACACGGCAGTGTTCCTACTTATCCTGAATTTTACATCAGTCTTTCCAGGATTGACAAGTTGTTAGATCAGGAATGACTTGGAAACTGGAAATATAGTTGAAAGTATTTTATCAACGCTCTTTACTTTGGATCCCAGGATAGTTATCAACTAACAGAATACCTCATGTGTGATTCATCTGTGTTTTCTATCAAACTGAAAAACTTTAGGAAAATACCTGGAAGAACTACCTTGTTGCTATTGTTTTCTCCCAGTATTTTCTCCTGTGCATGCCAGAACAAGACAGCCAGTAGACCTCTTAAGTTTCCATGAAGATCATTCATAAAATATTTTTACTTAGTCAGGAGCCTGTCAGTAAAGCAGAAATAGTAATTTGTATGAGGATAAGGCAGAATATTTAGCTACATCTTCATCTTGCTGTTTTAGCGTAAGCAGTAACCCGGCATTTCAGGAAGATGACTTATATACCTAAGATCTGTGAAAATAGGCCAGTTTTCAGAGGAGTATTGACACTTGTATTTGCAGTATTTGGATGGCCAAAGCAGTTAATGTAAAAACACTTTCTTTAAAAAGTGTAATGGTTTATTTTACATTGCTCTGTTACTTCTAGTTTGAAATGTTGACTGTGTCACTGTTGTTACAAATAGGAAATTTGAAAATGGAGGATCAGTATCACTATTGGGTAACTGATTTTCTGTGATTATCAAAATATGTCTTTTAGTTGCTAGCAGATATTATCAGGTAAAGGTATCTATATATTTAGTGGCAACATATTTAAGATAATAATATGCACTGTACTGTGCAGAACACAACATGCTCTGCAAGGCTTATAGGTGCCTGTGGAACAGTGTTCTATATTGAGGAGGTATAAGAGAACACAGCTGTGATAATTTGATCTCATTTTGGCTGCCAGTAACTTTAGTTTAAATTGTAATTGTACTCCCTGTTCCATTCATCAGCTTTCCTAGTTTCTGACATTCCCAAAATGGTGAACCAAGTCCATTAACGTATGATTAAAAATTGAAATCGTGAGCTTCATATGAAAGCTATAGATTGCTTCTAAGAAAATTCCATTGTCTTCCGCTGACATGTACGCTGAATAATTTAGATGTGATTGTATCATACAGGTTATACTCTTCTAAGTACAGTCGGAGGGGCAGTGCCAGACTTCATTGCATAAAAGTAGAAGTCAGAGATAAGAACCAGATGAAAACTGCTTCCATAATTACTGCAGATATTCACAGAATCATAGAATGATTTGGGTTGGAAGGGACCTTAAAGATCATCTAGTTCTAACCCCTCTGCCATCAGCAGGGACACCTTCCACTAGACCAGGTTGCTCAAAGCCTCATCCAACCTGGTCTTGAACACTTCCAGGGAGGGGGCATCCACAACTTCCTTGGGCAACCTGTTCCATTGTCTGACCACCCTCACAGTGAAGAACTTCTTCCTAATATCTAATCTTAACCTACCCTCTTTCAGTTTAAACCTATTTCCTAAAGCAATATTTTTCCATATTCCTAAAGCAAAAGCCTATTTTCTCTTAATGCTGGTAGTTGTGTTTCTGAAGTAAAATTCTCTTTTTGTCCATGTTACTTTAAAAGCTTTCCTCTGAAACAGAGGAATGTACAACTGTGACATACCTGCTGGTTTGTTCTCAAAGGGGAAAACGTTTAGATGTCTTAGCTGGCAATATCCTAGACTTCCAAAATATGCACTTTGAATTGTTCACTAAAGAAACAATTAGTACACTTGTTAAATACTATCTGAAAGTTTTGACAAGTTTGAACTGACAAACAGTAGGTTGCTTGTTTCCAAACAGTGATCACTGGAAATCCCAAGAACATTTTGTATCTGTATATTCATCCAACCACTGAAACAAAGCATCTGTTTTATGGAGCACAGGGTTCTCAAGAGAGAACTATTAACTTATGAGAGCAATTAAAATTTGTGTTTTAGGGACTTGTCAGATTGTGAATTGATGTTGCCATTGTTAAGGGAAAATATGACTTGTTCTTCTGGTAATGAGGAAAAGGAACAACAGACGAATAAAAGATGATGCTAAGTAGTTTTGGAAACAGTCCACTGTTTAGCAAATGCAGGTTCATCACAGGATCCAGTGCTCATAGCATGAGCTCAGAACAGGTGAAAAAAGTTTGCTGTGTGTTTAACAAGAGTTTCAAGGTTGTTCCTTTTGTCTTCATGTATAAAGTGAAAAGTTCCAGTTTTCTAGGTCTGTGCTACAAGATGTCCGACACATACTGTGGTGAGCAAAGGTGAGGAAAAAATGAAAGTTTAGTTGGGGAAAAGAGTGATAGGTCAATTTTTTCTATTTTTTAGGCAGCATATTCTTTTGCAACAGTCCTAGCATCAGATCAAGTCAAGCAAAGCAAATTCAAATTTGTTTGGCTTTTGGGTTTTTCTGTGTTTTTTCCCTTACAGAGCTGGCTCAAAGGTCAAATATGAAAGAACAGTGTATGCAAACATTATTGCTTTGTGTGTTATTTACAGAATGTTTTAAAAAAAAGTATCAGTTTTGTGTAATACAGATTTTTCTGTTAGACAAATAAACATGTATGTAGTGGACCATATCAGATGTATTGTATTTCTGAAACCTTCAATTCTATTTTTTCAGGGCAATAACGTGCCTTAGGGAGAATGTGTTTGAGTTTTTTTGAGGAGAATCAACAACACACTCTAAAATATAAAGCACAGTACTAGCACAGTACTATTTCCGTGTACTAAGACTGTAGAAAATATACCTCCCCCTTCTGTTGATTAGGTGTAGAAACAAAACTCAAGATTTTATATGTAATTTTTCAGATAAGGGATATTGGTAAAGGTTGTTTTGCCTTTTCAGACAGCTAAAGTAATATAGTCATCATGCTTTCATTGTTGATAGAGGGTTTGGTTTAAACTTTACATTTGATTAAAATATTTGAACCAGAAAAGTACATGAGTGTACTTTTCATAATTTGCACATGATCTAGGACAACAAGGTAGACTATTTTTGTGAATTTTTGTTCACATTTTGAAAGACTTCTGCAGGATAAGGTGTATTTTCTATGCTTGCTGTACCTGTTTATGCAAGACCTGGTATTTTACTTGCAAAAATATTATGGGAAATTTATTTTTTTGCACATTTGCACTGATGACCTTTTTCAGTTTTTGGATTGAAGGGGCACGTAGCACCATGTGCCTTGTATCTAGTGACAGTCAGGTAAGTGAACAGCATTGGTGATCAGATCAGAAAATAGACTCTCAAGCATCATCACAGAATAAATTTGGGTAGTAGTTTTTGTCAGAGTCATGACCTGCATACAGATAGTTCACAAACAGGATCTAATTTGTCAAATAAGTTGTTCATTGAAAATCATTCCCATGGCTCTGATTGCTGTGCACTAAGCCGGTCTGTCTCTGTGGAGAGCAGCTACAGCGCTACTAAGAGTCTTCAGCTGGTTTTGAGAATTTTGGTTGCTGGGTTGGTTGATAAAAAATTTAAAATTCTTTCTAAAGGCAGGTAATAAGGATTGCTTAGCTGCAGTTATGAATTGTGCCTTTCATTTTGTAGTTCCTTCTGTGTGTTTTGTGCAAGACTGTCGCATGTCTGACAGTTGTTACACAGTCAGATACTGTAACGTGAACCAGCTGTGATATAATTTTTCTTTATGCTGCCATCACTCTCGTGTTCTTTTTCCAGAAGACACTGTTACTCAGACTTGCTTTACCACAGTTAGTCAGTTTACCCTTATGCTTATGTTCAGCTTTGGCTTTCATACTGCATGCTTGTGAACTATTAATGTTTTAAATAAATCTTTACAGCTGCTAGATATATGGAATGTTATGGAACAAATACCAAATGAAACCTGGAATTAAGCTAATACCTTGTCTTGGAGCATGTTAGAAATTAGAGTGGTTAGCTACCAAACAAGGGATGATGTTACCATGGAGAGAGCTTCTGTTTCCATGACATTTGCTTGCATATTTTGCGAGGCCCTCAAAAGAAGTAGGGTTTTGTCCTCTATCGAATTTGGTGGGTGTTATTCCATTATTTCTGAAACTCTGCAGTGTCTTACTGCAAACGTATATTTATTAATTTCTTAAGAAAATTAATGTTGACTGGACTGTCCAGGAAAAAAATAGACGAAAAAAAGTTATTAAAACTTATAGCATCCAGAAGGCAAGTGTTTTAAATAATATTTCTGACTAGATGAGGTATTCCAGCTTGATTTTAACTGAATATATACTGCTCTGCTTGTATACATTTTAGTTAATTAAAAAAACCCTCAGCTAGTAAAGAAGTAAAGTAGAGTTTTACTGGTTTTAGAAAAAAATACGTTTAGCTGTATAGCTAATGGCATTGTATTGTGAGATCTGCCTTGTACTGGAATGGAATTTTGGATTGCACTAAAATGTTAAATCAAGTCATGATATAGCTCACTGTTTAAGAATCAGCTATTGGCCTGGGGGTAAATTACAAAAGCCATTTTTTCTTAGGATGAAAGAAGGGCTTTTGAGATATGAAATACTTGGTAGCTATCCATAAAGGGGAGTTTCTTTAGTAACTGTTATGGCAATATCATGGTAATCTACAGGCAGCTTTTGCATTTGTCCTGCATTGAAAATTTCTGGCTGTGGTCACATAGTCACAGTTCTCTTCTGCAAGATTGCACATACTTAAATACAGGTGAGTATGATCCCCAGGTGCTTGGATATAAGGAGTTAGGGAACAATACTGGTTGTTGAACACTGCTGTGTTTCCTGTTCTGTCCTGTACAAAGGGTGCTGAGGAGGAGGGGTGCAGCAAGTTAAACACCATTCGGTATTCTTCTGCCACCCCTAAGACAAAATTGCTTGCCTTCTGTTCCTAATGAACAATTGACTGTTCTTCCCTTTGTATACCACTCTTGTGTTCTAATTAGATTTTTGTGTCCTAGAGTGTCTTTTTTAAATGGTCTCTCTTCCCCACCCCAGATTGCAACTGGGAGTCTAAAACCTTGATCCTTCTTGATACCTTCTTGGAGCAGATTATTCTGTAATATGCCTGTTTGCAACAGTTAAACAACTGTCAGGACTTGAGCTGATACCCCTTTTGAAACCCATTTGTTTCAGAGGTTTTCCCAGTTTCATATTTTGAAAGCATAAATAAATGTATGCAACTGAGGGAGAAATATTCCTGGAAACCTAAAAACCTGAGAATTAAATAATGCAATTGAACTTTTGGTCCACCTGTATTAGTATTTTGGTAATTAAGGAATGATACTTCACCTAATATCCTCCCTCAATTTTCATCACAGTCACTGTTGTAGCTTTGTTTTAGCCAAGATATCTTTGGTTTCCACTTGAACTGAATTTCTAGACCTTTCTGCCAAAATCAGTACCACTGACTCCTCATCTACTAACTATAACGTTGATCTTCTTTGTCCAGGCTTTAGAATAATTTCATTTGAAGAATCAGCTTATTAAATGCTTTTGGTTTATGGAAGTCATGTTCTCCTTCTGTTGAGGATGTAATATACAGCAGAAAAGGTTTTTACAAGACAGCTCATAAAAAGAACATGGTACTTACAGTTCTTGGTGTCAAGAGAGGTGTAGCTCGACATGAGACTCTGATCCCTTTTTGCGTACCTGCTGGATTGACAACAGGTGGACTTATTCACTTTGCTGCCATCTCTGTACCTCTCCTCTCTGTCTGCTATAAGGAAATTTTTGAAGGATTCTATTAAAGTTGTTTCACAAATAGGACAGTGCTTCACAGAAACCTGGTTTATTGGCTCTGAGTTCATACCAGCATGCCCTTTATTATCTCTTTGCATTTTAGTAACGTTTACATTGGAATAATAAACTCAATTTATCTTGGAGGTGGGAGGAGATTGGTAAAATATCAACGGAACATTGTCACAGATTCTTGATTGAACCAATGATGGTATTTTTTCCCTATGTCATTCTCAGTTGTGGTGGAGATACTAAGCTTTACATTCTAGCAGATAAAGAAAGGACTATTGCCTTTTTATGACATTAGCAAAAAGGATGTATGGGAAACTGAGTAAGCTGAAAAACCTTTTAGAAGGATATCAGATATGAAAAAAGTTTCTTGTAAAGTGGCTCAGGTTTGTCTGCTTTCTTCTATCAGAATTGTCCAGTGACTGCACATCTAACATTTCAGTGTTCACTTGATGAATGCTGGTGAATTAGTCCCATGAGGAGCAGTTCTCTTTCTTATGAAAAGCAATTCTGTCTTTTAAATACATTCTACATTTGTTTGTGAAAAAGCTGTACTTAACCACTCTTTCTGTTCCCTGTCATTGCTTGTAGCAATGTTAAAAGCTGCTAAACCTGTTGATGTTTGTTTTTTGCAAATGGTAATTTCCATTTACCCCTCCCTTAATTCTCTACATCTTCAACTGCTTGCCTGCTCAGAGCATAGCTACATAAAGGTAGTTTAACTTTTGGTATAATTAAAGGAGAAGAAACTTTTAAGAGAAGGAAATGGATAAAAAGTGACAGATAGTGGTAACTGAAACCGTTCTGCCAGTAACAGAATGAAAGGTCCCTGCCAGCAGCAGAGAAGTTGGAAGATGTTCTTCACCGCAGTTGCTCAATCCCAGTATTCAAACCAGAGATCTTGTGTTGCATGTCTGATCAACATTTGTGTGGTCATGCTCTGTAGGGTGGGTAAAAAAAATCTGATATGGCTGAAACTATTGTTGGGTTGTGTTTTCAAATTGGGTACAAGGCAAGATTAACAACCAATATCCAAACCACTGCTTTTATGGGAAAATGTTGCTGCCTAAGAAAGACAGCAACTAATCTGTACAGTAAGGGGAGTTATTTCAGTGACTTTTTAAAAATACAACCTACACTTCTGTTCCCTTTACTTGCCTGCTCAGGAAATAGCTACCCTATTCCAACTTAACCTATTCTTACCCAGAGCCACTGACTTGCTTGTTCCTAAGTCAGAACTACAAAGATTAATTTCTCATGAAGAATGGGCAGGACCCTTTCATTTTCTCCTTCAGCGTGCTATGTTTTTTCTCCTTAGAGGAGTTTTCCCTTCTCATTATCCAAATTACTCTCATGAAAATGCAGTTTGAAATTGTAATAGTCTTGTAGCAGACTTGAAAGAGAAAATACACACTGATTTTTTCAATTGATTTTTTTTTTTTTTATTATTTTGCTTTTTATTTCCAAGCACATCAACTTGCTACTTGGAAAGCAAAAGCACTGCGAAGCACATGCTGAGTTCTACTGGTTTGATTTTCTCTTGTGTTGTATGAAAGTTTTCTTGTAAAACTAAGGATTTGAAATGTGGTATTTTAATCTACATATATAATGATGAATTTAATATGATTAAAATTTACCAGTTTATAATTTATCTATTAGAATATGTAGTTGAAAAGACTAGTTTCTGTTGTTTCTTATAAAATACCACAGGATTCAGTATTTCAAGCAAGACTCATAAATATTTAATTCAAGGAGATTTGTAGCCCTGTAAAATGTAATAAGCTAGCCCTTAATGACAATTTTGCGTAACATACGTTTGGCAACATGTAGAAAAAGTCCTGCTGGCAATTCTGGGTATCATCCTTCATGCGTGCCTGTTCAGCTCTAGGGGCTTTTTAGCTCCAGAATTAAAAAGAGAAATTAGACTGTGTCTGAGACCAGCATGCTGCAATTTCTTAGTTTGTACTTGTACGTTTCTCCTTATGTTCAGATTAGCTTAAAGCTGTAGCCCACTGTTTGCCTCTTGATGTAAGGCTTCATTCTTTTTTCCAAGCTTGTCATTTCTCAAGAAGTATTTTGGAATATATTTTTGCATCTTTCTGTTTAGGATCGGTAGTTTTCATTAATCTTCCTGCACTCTAATGTAATTTGCTGAATTGTTATTCCTGGTATACTGATTATCGTTGTAGCTTAAGAAAAATGTCAACAAAACCAATGTTATGATGAAGCCTTAAATTTAAAGGTTGTAGCTCTTGCAAATGTGGTCTCTAATACTGATAAATTAACCAACTCCCAGATCAGATTATCGTAGTGAGTCAGCCAAGAGCACTGCTGCTTAGTTCATGGAGATTCTTTTGTTACACTGGGGATGCTTC